>NC_058407.1:505941-510956 GCF_002201575.2 Neomonachus schauinslandi
CCACGACTGATTGCAGGTACCCAAAACCGTGGACAAGGCAGAACTACTATACTATGTATCATACCACTATACACAAATGTTCATAGCAGCTCGACTTGTAACAGACAAAAGTGCAAACACGTCATGTGTCCTTCAACAAATGAACAGTTAAACTGTGCTCCAGCCACACTTTGGGCTACTCCCAGTGCTGGTAGGGTCCTCATCCTGTAGAAATACATATGGGAGGGGCGCCTGGGTGGCTCCATCAGTTAAGCCTCTGCCTGTGGCTCAGGTCCTGATCCCAGGGTTCTGGCATCAAGTCCCGCATTGGGCTCCCTGCTTAGTGTGGAGCCTGCTTCTCCCTCTCCCTCTGCCGCTCCCCCTGCTTCTGCATTCTCCCTCTCCATTCTCTCTCAAGTAAATAAATAAAATCTTAAAAAAAAAAAGAAACACATATGGGAATATCTAGGGATGGGGTTTGGAAATAGGGGATGTAGAAAAAATAAAACTGGTCAGAAACACGTAATTATTGAAGCTGTGTGACAGAAACACAGGGGTTCATAAACTATTTTCTCTATAAATGTGTGAAATGGTCTGAAATGAAGAGTTAAGAAAATGTAGTCTGTTCACTGCAGCCCACGTCTCTGTGGAAACTGGGATCAAACACTGTGGCCCTGTCCCAGCCGACCCTAGAAACAAAGCAACTTCTGGGTTACTACTAAAAAACTCTGGTATAGCAATACTGTGGACACTCCGTCTGCTAGAAAGAACATGGGAGCTATATAGGAAAAGACATACCAAATCCATTTCTAAGTGAAAAAAAAAAATTTGCACTATTCAGAGTATGATGCCATTATCTGAAAATAAATGTCTTACAGGAAAAGAACTGCTGCTTTTGGGGAGGAACAGGAACTAAATAATCAACAGTGGTTGCCTCTCGAGTATTACAGGAGACTGTTCATGTATTTTTGTCTTGTTTGAAATTCATATAAATGTGTTAAATGTTTGTCAATAGAAGAAATATTTTGAAAGAGTGCATTTCATATTATTTTGATGTACTGGGCAAAGGAAGAAGAAGGAAATATAAGCAGCAGTAAAATACAGCAAACATCTGAAAGTAGCAGAGAAATATGGTCAGGCTAAGGTAATTATGAGCTGAGTGGCAAGGACCAGAATCAAAGGTTTTCAGAAATTCTACCACTTCCCCACAGCCACGCTGACCCCCCCCTCGCCCCACAGACACACTGACCACGACGCTCACCCCCCACACCGGTCACTAGCATGGGAGGACTTAGTGTCATGTCCTAGAACCTCTGCCACCACTAATACCCTCTCTCACCACCTGCATCCCCCCATTCTTCACTTATACTCTGACTGGTTCAGAAAAGCATCTGAGTGAGACTGTCCTCTGAAGTCCCTTGCAAAGCTTAAGGTCTAGGATCCTGAGAAAGGTACGTTCCACCGAACATTGACAACATGCCAACAACTTCTCCAAGGGAACTACGATCTGCCCTGCAGCTTGTACCTTCTCAGAACTCCAGACATATACGTAAAATATAGTCTGTTCCCTCACTCGATATTTCATGATACTGAACGATTACGGTTAGTATTTCTGGGGGGTGATAATTTGCTCAGCAGTCTTGTCCCCTCCTAGGGTTATAATTAAAAGAATTTTTAAGGGGCACCTGGGTGGCTCAGTCATTAAGCGTCTGCCTTTGTTTCAGGTTGTGGTCCCGGGGTCCTGGGATTGAGCCCCGCATCGGGCTCCCTGCTCAGCAGGAAGCCTGCTTCTCCCTCTCCCACTCCCCCTGCTTGTGTTCCCTCTCTCGCTGTGTCTGTCTCTGTCAAATAAATAAATAAAAATCTTTTTTAAAAAAAGAATTTTTAAAAGTCCTTGTATTTTAGAGGTATACATGGTAATATTAACAATAAAATCATACGATATCTGTTATTTGTTTTGAAATAATCCACTGGGGATGGTGGGAAGGGATAAAAGGTGAAAGACTCACCAGGACTGCTGGGGCTGGTGGCAGGCCTGAGGAACCCCTACAATGCACGCCCTATTTCTGCGTGTCCACAGTGTGGGTGCTGCAGAAGCACGAATACAGGCAGGAGCAAGAACGGACTCCAAGAAGACCATGTTCCAGCTAACAAAACGAATTCACTATTTTTACAGAAGCCTAATGCTGAAAGTTTTCTTTGCTTTGCTTTGCAACAATAAGTGTCCTAGACACATAAATACCTGCCACCCCAACAGAGCAGCAGATCTTAGAAGGTGGACATCCTAAGAACCTGTCATGACGCAGGCATGTCCCTATTCCTCATGCCTGTGACTGGTCGGGACAAGACAAGCTAGCCTGGTTTGGAGTCCTGAGCAGCTCTCAGGGATGGCAGGAAGATGTGCTTATTCCTAAGCTAGCCAGCAGAAATATCCTCAGGAAGCCACTTTCCTAATCAAATTCCAACTCACATAGCAGCAGCCTACACTGCTCCAACTGTGCCCCATGGAACAGTCGGAAACCCCGTTCTCCAAGCCCCGGAGACACCGCTGCACGGCGATGGCTGACAGCAAGATGTATCAGCATCAGCCATGCCTGCCACCCCAAACCACATGGGCTTGGCAGATTATTTACCTGTTCAGTTTTTCTTGCAATGAGATTACCAATGGTCTTGCTGAAAAAACTGGCGAGCAGAGGATTGAGAGGCGGCTCGTGGTCCAAGAAATCGTAAAGAAGGTTCAGCAGAGTCTCATCCCCTCCTAGTCTGTCGTTGATCTGCGGCACATCACAAGTCAGCAGCTCACAGGCTGTGTTTGGATACCTAAGAGGGCACAATGCAAGCAACTGGAGGTGAAATTAAACTTCTTCAGCTCTCAGGAAGTTAAATGACCAGCCTCTCAGGAAACAGGTCCACAGGTCAGACCCTGGAATGGAGTAAAAATATGAATATCCTGTGACCAAGAGGCATTTTTGACTACAAGCAGCTCCATGTATTTAACATACATTTTTCTTGCTCCTCATACCCTACACCGTGGTATCTTACATTTTCTGACTCTACTGTATTCTCTAAATAACGCTCCTTAGTCTTTCGGTTTCTCCCCTCTCGAAACCTCTGTCCTCACACCCACCAGCCAGGTCTCTTCCCTCCTGTGACCACACAGTTAGTGATGCCAAGTCCGTTGTTTGCACCCTCCCTCTCCATGCCCTTCCTGTCCCTGCACACCAACAAGCACAGACCCAAGCTTGTCCCTCGGCTAAAGAAATGCCACATCACCAGCTTATGATGCAGTACCAGTTATAAGATGTTACAAAGGCAAATTATTAGTAAGAAATACCAGTACACATAAAATGACCAGATACAAAATAATCTTTATCCCATCACATGTAACCCCATGACATCCTTCTGCTCCCTGCTCTACCATCTGATAGACACAGGGTCACTGCCATTGCCCCTGGGACACACACAGCTACCCAACAACCTGCTGCGTCCAGGACAGGGCCCACAAGAGCGGGGCCATTAACAAGGCTTTGTGCCGGGGCACCTGGGTGGCTCAGTCGGTTGGGCGTCCGACTCTTCGTTTTGGCTCAGGTCATGATCTCAGGGTCGTGGGATCAAGCCCTGCATTGGCCTCTGCGCTCAGCAGGCAGTCTGCTGGAGATTCTCTCCCTCCTCTTCTCCCTCTGCCCCTCCCCCTGCTCTCTCTCTCTCTTGCTCTCTAAAATAAATAAATCTTAAAAAATAATAATGCCTGGTGCCGCATCCAGGTACGTGTGGGAATGCAGGTGAGGGTGACCGGGGCCAGCACAGACAGGGGTGTGGTAGCTGTCTAGAGCATACCTGATACTCCACAGGACAAGCTCTGCAGCTTCAGGCACGTGACCTAACCTCTCTGTGTCCAGGCTTTCTCCTCTGAACGTGGGGGTGCAAGTGCCCACCGGCCCCACAAGGCTATGCATAAAACAGTAAGCCCTGGGTCAAGGTCAGCCACCATGACCCTCCTGCTCCTGGCAGCCACCAACATAGGCCTTAACACAGGCCTAAACCCAGGTGGTCACTGTGGGTTGGCTACAGAGGCCTGGGTTAGAGAGACTGTAGAGGAAACAGCAGAGCGTGGCAGCCAACTAAACGTAGAAGGGTCTGGAGAAACCGAGAAATCTAGGTCTGGCTATGGGCCAGGCGTTTCTCATCAGCCCAGAGAAGAGAAAGCACCTTCTAGAGCTCAGAGAAACAGTGCCGTGTGCGCAGGCTAGGGGTGAGAGACCTGCTGCATTCACAAAGAGGTGGCCCAGTTAGATATGCAGGACCAGGCCATGAGAGGGGGCAAGGAGAGGTGCAACCAGTGCCCACTCACCTCATGGGATGGTTACAAGGATCAAATGAGTCACCTCAGCACCATGAATGTACACCGTGAAACCAGCATGGAGGAGAACACACAGCCGCCAGGGGCAGGAGGTCAGAGTGCAGGGCAGGAGGGCCAGGCCACAGTGACCCTGAGGCCAGAGCAAGGCCTTGCATCACACAGACTGAAAGGTGTCCACCAGACTCCCAACAACAAGAGAAGATGTACCAAGGGTACAAAAGAATCAAGGCCCAGAGGAAAGTACAGACTATTCCTTCAGGAAACGTTTCCAGAGCACATGGAAAGGCCCCAATCTGGTTTTCACATACAAGCAAACGTGCACACATGTGGCAAGATGAGCGATAAGGCACTGACCCTCTAAGGTTATATCTAGGTAGAGGGACTGAGGTTTTCATTATTGGTATTTTATTAATTATTCTTCAAAAAAACAGGTACTGCTTTAGTAAGTTCTAAAATTTATATAAGGAACAGGAATTCAATTAAACAGGGCAGATCAAATATACAGGCTTGTTATCTTCCCCTCTAAAGCTCCTATTCCAATAATGCAAAGGTAAAAAGACAAAAAGTGGAGGGGCGCCTGAGTGGCTCAGTCAGTTAAGCGTCTGCCTTCAGCTCAGGTCATGATATCAGGGTCCTGGGATCGAGCCCCGCATCGGGCTCCCTGCTCGGCGGTGAG
>NC_058407.1:510966-517842 GCF_002201575.2 Neomonachus schauinslandi
GGGTCCTGGGATCGAGCCCCGCATCGGGCTCCCTGCTCGGCGGTGAGGCTGCTTCTCCCTCTCCCTCTGCCTTCCACTCTGCCTATTTGCATTCTCTCTCTCTCTCTGTCAAATAAATAAAATCTTTAAAAGAAAGAAAGAAAAGAAAAAAAAAGAAAAAAAGAAAAGGAGAGGAAATGACTCCTGGCAAGGCCCAGAGGACTGTATGGCGCACTAGGGGACCTAAGTCTCAGGGACACAGAGGGAGCGCCCACTGGAAACCACTCCAGAGAGGCCTGGACACAGAGGCAGTGGCTACCAGGCAGGGTGCAAGGCCTGGCTCAGGACAGCTGAGGGCTTCCTGCCCCTCCCTTGCCGGCACACAGGACTCAGAAGTTATCCCCTGGAAAAGGGGGACCAGAGCAGCTCCTGAATCAGGGACATCAGGTACAGCTGAGGGATTGATGGGACACCGTCCAGAAACACAGGGCCTGGTAAATAAAAACCTTCCTGACTCAGGCTGCTATCAGGTCCTCGTCCCACAGCTAGGAGCAGGGGGGATTATTTTCTGGAGAAACTATGGGACAGAGAGAAAACTCAACCAATCATCATCGAACCAAGCGGCTGGCCACCTATCGTCCACGCGGAAGCATGATGAGCAAGCCTCACTCGGACCCCAAACCTTGCGCAGGCTCTGGTGCCTCTCTTTCAGAAGGAACATAAGGGCTGACCAAATAAACAAGTGCCAGAAGACAAGGCACGCAGAGCAATGACAGAGAGTTCGGAGAACAGAAGGAAACTACCGGAAACACTCCAACACAGAGTGGCCACGAGCAAGAAATGGAGGCTTGGAGTTAAAAAGCTGACAATAAGAAAGACCTCTTCAATTAAAAATACAATAGAGAGGCGCCTGGGTGGCTCAATTGTTAAGCGTCTGCCTTCGGCTCAGGTCACGTCACGGTCCCGGTCCCGGGGTCCTGGGAGATCGAGCCCCGCGCATCGGGCTCCCCGCTCCGCGGGAAGCCTGCTTCTCCCTCTCCCACTCCTCCGCTTGTGTGCCCTCTCTCGCTGTGTCTCTCTGTCAAATAAATAAAATCTTAAAAAAAAAAAACAAAAAAAAAACACAATAGAAAGCTTACAAATCAGTAAAAGGACAGGAAGACAGCATGTGAAGAAGCCTCTCAGATGTAGACAGAAAGGCAAAGACAAGACATTCAGAGCAAAAAGAAGAGGAAAGCATTAATTCAAGTGGTCTAACAGCTGATTACAAGACCCAGGAAGAGAAAACGGAGGGCAACCCGGAGGGGAGAAGATTATCAAAGAAACAACACAGGAAGTTTCCCTGTGGGCAAGGCCATGAACTGATGGGCTGAAAGGGCCCAGGGTTACCTACACAATCAGTGACAAGAAGCCTGGATGCAGTGTCTCCATGTTCACAGCTGAGCCTTCACTCTAAAACCTCTCCAGTTTTGTTTTGTTGTTTTAATATTTTATTTATTTATTTGACAGAGAGACAGCGAGAGCAGGAACACAAGCAGAGGAAGTGGGAGAAGGAGAAGCAGGCTTCCCACTGAGCAGGGAGCCCGACATGGGACTCGATCCCAGGACCCCAGGATCCTGACCCAAGCCGAAGACAGACGCTTAACGACTGAGCCACCCAGGTGCCCCTAAAACCTCTCCAGTTTAAACTGCCCTGTCCTGACCCCGGGGGGTGATCTCACATTACTGGGAGACTCCAGGATGATAGGACCAGACGAGGGCCCAAGTGCCCCCTGGAGGAGACAAAACCTGGGAGTCCTGTTGCATCCGGCGTGTCAGCAACAAGGTCAGGAAGGGGAGGCAACTGCGGAGTCTTATTCTAAAGCACGGAGAGTGCTGGCCGTGCAGAGCCTAAACCAGAGGGAGGTTCGAACAAGCGTGAAAGGAGAACAGTGCCCTATCAGGCCCTCACATGGTCCTCCTCCTCAGGAAGCTACTAGAAAATACGACTCCCCACAGGAAGGAAACCAAAGATGATGACGACGAAGTCCTGGAACATGGAAGGTGGGCCCTGGGTTATCAGAGTGAGGCTGGAGGGAACCCTCTTGCCCCTTCAGACACCTCCCTCTGTGCCAAGACTTGCTGCCCCCCAGGGGGGTCATCAGGCTACTGGGCTCAGCCATCCTTCCTGCTCTGACCTGTACCACCTCAGGGTCTTCTGGAGGGCATCCTTTCTGGGGGGCTATCCTGCTGCAGCCCCGTTTCCCGACAGGTGCGCAGTTCTAACTCTGCAATCTGGATCACAGAAGCCCACAGCCCAGAGCCACAAAACACACTCTCCCACAGCACTTTGCAAGTAACCACAGTGCTGTCTTGGTGTTCTGTCTGCTGACTCTTTTGTCTTATTCCTCAAATGGCTGAGAACTCAGCAGGCAAACTGGACAGGAACTCCAAGAAACAGACCAGGACCTCTTTGCGGCTCTCAGGCTGGACCAGGTGGCCGGCTCCTCCGTCCAGGGCTGCGCCACAGAGCCCTCATGCAGCAGCCTCTGGCTTTAACAGCAGCAGTGACTGCTGTCTGACCTCAAACCACCAGGGGCAGCTTCTCTGGAACAGGCACGGCTCAGGTGCATCCTCCACTATCGGGGAGAAGAGTGTCCCCATAACCCAGCCTGTAGGGGGAAGCAGCCAGGTCGCCTCAGAGGCACGAGGCCAGGCCAGCCAAGGTGGGCGGTCGCCAGGAGTGGAGAAGCACAGGCCGTGGTTCCTGTAAGGCAAGGGACGGGAGCACGGCCACGCCCACTCACTCCCTCACTCACTCCCTCACGGACAGCTTGTATGCCACCCTGTCAGAGCTCCGGGCCTGCAGAGCCTGTAGTATGTCCCGTCGGACCTTCCAGAGATGGCGTGCTGCCCTGGTCTAGTCTCTTCCCCATCTCTGAAAAACAACCTTCACCCTACTTCTTTCTTGCCTACCACACCACCTCATCCATCTATCCATCGATCCTACTCCTTTTCTCAAAAAGGAATCTTTGGGGACGCCTGGGTGGCTCAGATGGTTAAGCATCTGCCTTCAGCTCAGGTCATGATCCCAGGGTCCTGGGATCGAGCCCCACATCAGGCTCTGTGCTCAGCAGGGAGCCTGCTTCTCCCTCTCGCTCTGCTTGCCTGTCTGCCTACTTGTGATCTCTCTCTGTCAAATAAATAAATAAAATCTTTAAAAAAAAAAAAAGGAATCTTTGATTTAATTTTTTAAATTTGATTTATGATATGTACACATGCTTTAAACTCTGTTCGACGGGGCTGGTGAGGAGGAGTGGTCTCCTGCCTCCTGTGTCCTTGCTCACCCACGTCTGTCAGCTCTGTGGTTAACCTCCATGTTTCTAAGTAAAACAAAGATGTACTTCTTCATTTGTCACTTTCCGATGTTACAAACCAACCCCGTACAATGGAAGATGAAGACAGAACTCTCCTGTCACCTGCCCCTCACCCTCGCTCTATAAAATCACAGCACAATTCTTAGTTAAACCAAGGGCCTATGCTTACCTTGTATGAACATGTAGACACCGTTCACAGCTGAGCTGATATGTTCACTCTACTTACATCTGCTTACTTATGTGAGCCCCCCCCAGAGTTAAAGTTCTCTCACTGCCTTGTTCGCTTGGCTTCATACTCATCCACTACTAATTTCTCCCAAACTCCCTGATGATGAACATGAACCTCTCCCGGCTCACTAATGCCACTCTGGGCTCCCTCTGCCCTGATCCAGAACACACTGCCCGAACCCCAGCTCCCCGTCCTGCTAACCAACGCCCTCTATGCATGCAGGGAGACCACATAACTTACCACCACACAGAACACATTTGGGGTGAGAGGGCAAAAGGGATGAGGCCATCCACAGTGATGCTAAGACAAGGGGCACTGACCGGGCATGTGCCGTGTATAACGGCTTCCACCTGACTTTTCGCAGATGGCCGCCATGGTCCTAAACCAACAAGCTCCTAGCTCCATCTAGAGCTCTCCTCCACACGGCTGCCCTGTCAGAGGCTGGGAATGACTGCCCTAAATGGGTCCCTAAATCGACTGTCCCCTGCCACAGGCACTTCTCGTCGCCTCTCCAGCTTTCTTTTCCCTCTAAGACAAAGGTCAACAAAAACTTCTGTAAAGGGGCGCCTGGGTGGCTCAGTCGGCTAAGCGGCTGCCTTCGGCTCAGGCCATGATCCCAGGATCCTGGGATCGAGCCCCGCATCGGGCTCCCTGCTCAGCGGGAAGCCTGCTTCTCCCTCTCCCTCTGCCTGCCACTCTGCCTACTTGTGCTGTCTCTCTATCTCTCTGTCAAATAAATAAATAAAATCTTTAAAAAAAAAAAAAAAAAAAAAAAAACTTCTGTAAAGGTCCGGACAGTAAATATCTTAGATAGTCTCCTGTAACTAGTCAACTCTGTCCCTGTAATCACCAAAGGCTGAGTGTGGCTGCGTACCAACGAGACTGTCTTCATGGACAACTGAAATGTGGACTTGATATCAATTTCATGTGTAACAAAGTGTTACTCCTTTGATTTTTTTCAACATTTAAAAATGTAAAACTATTCTTAGCTTGCAGGCCACACAAAGACAGGATTTGACCTGTGGGCCACAGGTGGCCAACCCTGTTCTAAGACTTCACCACCGCACACTGTCTGACGCTCCATGGACCCAGGAGCACCTGAGGGCGGCCCTGTCTGCCCCCATTCCTGGGTCACCAGCCCCAGCAGGTGCCACTCTGCCCTGTCCCCCTCGTTCACACTCCTCTGTCCTCATCCCAAGTCCTAACCACACCACCACTTCCCTTCTGTCATGTCCTAACATCCTAGCCAACTGCTGATTGGAACATTTCAGGAAAAACTTTGAGAATGGTCAGTACCACTAACAACATGGCCTCTTTCCTCTGACCCCAAGACCCCGCAGTGGGGCAGTTCCCATGGTCAAGAGGTCAGATGCTGCCCATCCATCCTGATAGGCCATTTCAGCAGGCTGGGACCTGCTTCCCGCTGGGGTGCAGCCCATTTGCTGCAGTCTATCCACCTCAGTCATGGGGTCAGTCTTCTCTCAGCACATTTTCACTCAAAACACTCCGACACACAGAGTAACTCACTACAACTTGGAATGAGAAATCACATACACAGAGATTCTAAAATCTTAACCCTCACAAAAACCTACCCCACGGGAAGTGACCTCCTTACTTCTCAGATGGGGTGAATGTTTAAAGTGGGCTTTTCTGTCCGAAGCCCTGGCTCTGGACACCCTCCAACGCCACCCACCGCCTCCCCGCAGCCCTGCCCGGCTCCGGGCCCCATCAAGCCTCAGTACATACTTGAAGCGGACCTTCTCCTCCATGTCCAGGGGCGGGTCCTGTGTAATGAGGCTCACTAGCTCCTCCATACACCGCTGCCTGCAGAGGAAGCCCAGCAGCTTCTGGTTCTGAGCCTTGCACTCCTGCAGGATATCATCTTCATCCATTAACTCTCGCAGCGTCACATCCTCCCTATCCAACAGTTTGTCGACGTGGGACGTGGTGTTCAAGTCAAACTTCCAGAACATGGTGACGGCCACGAAGCTGCAAGCAAAGATATAAGGGGTCACTTCTCCCACGTGGTGTGAGTTCACCTTCAGCAAGTCTACACCAAAGTCTAAGAAGTCCATCCCCAACACGAGCCTGCGCTGGAGGGTGTTCTCCCCAGGAACTGCCTCAACAGATCTCTCCGGGTCTGGCTCCAAAGCTCGCAGGGACTTCCCAGATCCTCCACAGTGCAGGACCTGTGCCTTCTCTTGGTTCCCTCTGGCTGACCCACCTTCAGTGCTCTCACTTGCTCCTTGGCTCCCTGAGGCAACACATCCCAAGTCTCCCATGTGTCAGCACTGGGGATGCATCTCCACCCCAAGAAATTTAACAGCTCTACAACCCACCCTCCCTCTCAGGGTCCAACCCCCACCTGAGCGAACACTAGGCATCTCTCCCCAGATGTACCTGCATTGCATACATTTTCTGTAGATCATCTTTGACATCTTTTTTTTTTTTTAAGATTTTATTCATTTATTTGACAGAGAGAGAGAGAGAACAAGTAGGCAGAGAGGCAGGCAGAGGGAGAGGGAGAAGCAGACTCCCCGCTGAGCAGGGAGCCCGATGCGGGGCTCGATCCCAGGACCCTGGGATCATGACCTGAGCCGAAGGCAGCGACTTAACCGACTGAGCCACCCAGGTGCTCCGATCATCTTTGACATCTTAAGAAACCCCTCTGGCTAGGGACAGACTGTCCCTCCCAGAACTAGCCAATCCTTAAAGATAGCCAAGGGCTGAGCCAGAGCATTACTGTGATCTGCAAACTAATCTATCCAGAGCAACCACTCCTCTCTGGGCCCACACATCCCAGGAAACGATCTTTCTCAGCCTTCATCATCCCAGGGCCAGGGGCCAGGCAACTAGGGACCACCCATGTAGCTTAGAGTCCACTAAAATTATTCAAACTAGGTGGCCCTAAGCTGTCCATCCTGCCCTGCCTTGTCTTTCCCATGGAAACCCCAATAAAGGTCATGGCTTAAGTGCTCCCCCACCCCTGTCTTCTGCCTCATAACACCCCAGGGACTTCCCCATGTGGCCCTGCCTGAGGCCCACACCCCCAGTCTCTAGGACCATATGTATAACAAACTTTGTTTTCTTGAGCGTCCCCTGTGTCCACTCTCCTGCCCACACCTGACCAACCATCTCATAAAAGAACACAAAACTTCTCACAGACTACAACCTTAGCAAGTCAAACTCCTGTTGGCTCACTTTGCTTGGCCCTCAGCAACTCTGCCGGGCCCCCCTTTCACCATCCCCACCTTGCCAAACAACCCAGGCTTATCCTTGAAGCCACGACCTCCCTCACATGCACACCCCTGC
>NC_058407.1:517942-566382 GCF_002201575.2 Neomonachus schauinslandi
CCCCCCCCCCCCCCTTCCCCCCCCCCCCCCCCCCCCCCCCCCCCCCCGGCTCCAGGCTCTTGCTGTCTTTGCCTGGACTACACACAGTCTGTCCTGCTCAGAGAGTCTCATAGGGCAGGCTCCCAGGGCCTAGGCTGTTTGCAACAAAGTTTTCATTGTTTGATAAAAAATGAAGAATATAAAACCTGTATCGTTAGCAAAGTGAAACCTGTATGTTGAGATTATGAATGGGAGATGGGATTTATCTTCTCTAGGGTTTTTACTTAGAAGAGTAGAAGACCCCACACAATGCAGAAGCCCCGATCTGTCTATGTGTGAAGCCACGTGTGAAGCCCGGCTGCCAGGGAGCCCAGGCCCCCGGCTATCCAGCCCCCGCCCCCTTCACAGCCTCTTGGCTTTGCTGCATTAAACTCATTTTTTCAAAACATAAACATCTTCAAGTTCCTCCCATCCCAGCTCCAAAACCTCTGCCGGTGAGTGCTCTCCTGGCACCCGCCAGGCTGCTTTGCCCACATTCCTCCAGGCCCTCTGGCACTTGCTGCTGTGTCCCCAATCCCACTCTTGCCACAAGGACACTGTCTTTCTTCCAACACAAAGTGCACTTTCCTACCTTTATCCTTCTGCACAGGTCTTGTGCTCAGACAGTCCTGCCTATTATGAAACCCCCTCACCTTGCCAGACCGAGCTAAGCAACGGCCCAGCCTGGGCTTCCCTAGGGCCAGTATCCGCACACACTGTCAGAAGGGCTTTGCCTGGCGGTAAAAGTGACCCCACAGTCGAACCCTACACTCAGTTTTCTTCGGGGTCCTAAGATCTTCCCATTTCTCTTGTGAGGAGTGTGGATGGATATCTGTGGGTGGTAGCAACATACTTTGGGAGAGCAGAAATAATTAGCAGAAGTAATTTCAGTGTAAGATGGCTGTCTCTCGGGGCACCTGGATGGCTCAGATGGTTAAGCGTCTGCCTTCGGCTCAGGTCACGATCCCAGGGTCCTGGGATCGAGCCCCGCATCGGGCTCCCTGCTCGGCGGGGAGTCTGCTTCTCCCTCTGCCTCTCTCTCTCTGTCTCTCATGAATAAATAAATAAAATCTTAAAAAAAAAAAAAAAAAAGATGGCTGTCTCTCCTAAATGCCCTGCAGAACAACTCACACAATCCAGGCAAACAAGAACTAGAGGGAGACTCCCACCTTGCCAAGGCTTTCTTCCAAACAAGAACGTGCAAGACAAGGGCAACTAGAGGTACCTTCTGTGTGTCCTGCTCTCAGCCACAGAGTGGGTGAGTGGCTGGGTGGACCACAAAATCCCATCAACCAAATGGGACAAGTTTTTCTAGCAGGATCCTAAAAAAGGATTGGATTAATCCAAACAAAGACCAAAAAGAAGAAAAAGAGGGAGGAGGAGAGAAATAAGCAACAAATGGAGAAAATGTCCAAGATAGGAGACAAACTCAACCGTGTCAATAAGTGCTTATTAAATGCAAATGAGTAATTTCAATTAAAGACAGAAATGGCCCAGATTTTAAAAAGCAAGAATTAGGGGCGCCTGGGTGGCTCAGTCGTCAAGCGTCTACCTTCGGCTCAGGCCATGATCCCAGGCTCCTGGGATCCAGCCCGCATCAGGCTCCCTGCTCGGCGGGAAGCCTGCTTCTCCCTCTCCCACTCCCCCTGCTTGTGTTCCCTCTCTCGCTGTGTCTCTGTCAAATAAATAAAAAAAAATATTTTTTTAAAAAAAGCAAGAACTAACTACACACTGGGTATTAAAAGCTTACATTAAATATAAAAATACATTGGGGTGCCTGGGTGGCTCAGTCAGTTAAGTGTCTGCCTTTGACTGGGGTAGTGATCCCAGGATTCTGGGATCGAGCCCTACATCGGGCTCCCTGCTCAGCAGGGAGCCTGCATCTCCCTCTCCTGCTCCCCCTCATTGTGCTCTCTCTGTGTCAAGTAAATAAAATCTTTAAATTAATTAATTAATTAATTAATTTTAAAAAGATACAGGGGCGCCTGGGTGGCTCAGTCAGTTAAACATCCGACTCTTGATTTTGGCTCAGGTCATGATCTCAGGGTGCAGGGATCAAGTCCCACATCGGGCTCCCTGCTCCGCGGAGATCTGCTTCTCTCTCTCCCTTTGCCCCCCCCCCCGCTCGTGTGCTGCCCCCCACAAATAAATAAAAACTTAAAAAAAAAAGATTCTCTCTCTCCCTCTGCCCCTCCCCTCCTCCCTTTCTCTCCCTCTCAAATAAATGTTTAAAAAAATTATAAATAAAGATTCAGGTTAAAACATTTTTTAAAAAGGTTACACAAATGGAACAGCATGCACCATCCAAACGGTAATCATTAGACAGTTGGAGAGGCTGCAGCAATACCGGCCTACGGTTTTGCAATGCCTTTTGTCTGCTTTGGGTATCAGGTTTATTTCTGCATTCATGAAATATGCTAGGGAATACTCTCTTTTCCTCCATTTACAGAGTTTACATAAAACTGGTATTGCTTCTTCCTAAAACATTCAACAGGGTTCACAAGTGAAGCCAAGGATCTAAAATTTTCTTTGGTGACATTTCAAATTATGAATTCCATTTCCTTAAATAGGTATTTTCTATTTCTACTTGTTTTCTTTTTTTTTTTTTTAAGATTTTATTTATTCATTCATGAGAGACAGAGAGAGAGAGGGGCAGAGGGAGAAGCAGGCTCCCAAGGAGCAGGGAGCCCGATGCAGGACTCGATCCCAGGACCCTGAGATCATGACCTGAGCCCAAGGCAGACGCTCAACCATCTGAGCCACCCAGGCGCCCTCTACTTGTTTTCATACTGACAATTTGCATTGCTGAAGGAAACTGACCACTTTACCAAAACTGACTAAATTATCGGCATAAAGTTATTCATAACATCACTGTTATTCTTTTAATGTCAAGTAGGACCTGTAGTAACACCACTCTTTTATTCTTAGATATTAGTAATGCTTGTCCTATTTTTTTTTTTAAGATTTTATTTATTTATTTTGAGAGAGAGAGAATGAGAATGAGAGAGAACACATGAGAGGGGATAGGGTCAGAGGGCGAAGCAGACTCCCTGCCGAGCAGGGAGCCCGATGCGGGACTCGATCCAGGGACTCCGGGATCATGACCTGAGCCGAAGGCAGTCACTTAACCAACTGAGCCACCCAGGCACCTGCTTGTCCTATTTTTTTTCTTCATCAGTGCAACTAAAGGTTTATCAATTTTACTGATGTTTCTGAGGAGCCAAATTTTGGCTTTATTTTTTTCTCTATTATTTGTGCATATTCTATTTCATTGATTTCCTCTTTTGTCTTGTAATTTCCTTCCTACTGCACACTTTGGGTTTAACTTGTTCTTCTTTTTCTAGCTTAAGTTATTAGATCATTGGTTTTCACACCATTCCCCTTTTCTAGTATGAGCATCAAAGCTATGAATTTGCCTTCAAGCACTGCTCTAGCTGCACCCCACAGCTTCTCATGTTTCCATTTTCACTGAATTCAAGTATAATGTTTAATTTTCCAATTATTTTGAGATTTTTTTTTAAAAAGGTTTTATTTATGTGGGGGAGAGAACGAGCAGTGGGGAGGGGCAGAGAGAGAGAGGGAGAGAAGCAGACTCCCCAGTAAGCAGGAAGCCCGATGCAGGGCTCAATCCCAGGACCCGGAGACCACGACCTGAGCCGAAGGCAGATACTTGACTGAGCCAGCCAGGCGCCCCTATATTGGGATTTTCTAAGTATCTTTTTTTTTTAAAGATCCAATTGGCTTTATTAAGTGATTCATGAATCAGGCAACATCCCATCTACCAGACAGAGGTGCACTCCCATCTCTTTGGTATTTATATATAATTTCTGTTGTGGTCAGAGAGCAGGCTTGTATGATTTCATTCCTTTTAAATTTATTGATATTTGTTTTATGGCCTAGCATAGGGGTCAACAAACTTTTTCTGTAAAAAGCTACAAAGACAGAAATAGACCAGATTTTTTAGCAGGATCCTAATTATTTTCAGCTTTGTAGGCCACACAGGGTCTCTGTTGCATGTTCTTTTTCTTTTTCTTAACAACCCTTTAAAAACATAAAAACCCTTCTTCTGCAAGCTGTACAGCAATAAGCAGTGAGCTAGATTTCCCCACAGGCTTAAGTCTGCTGACCAATGACCCTGCGTGTGACAAGGTACATCTTGGTGAATGTGCACCAGACAAGTTTTTCTTCTGTTGCTGTTGGGTGGGTCAGTTAGGTCAAGTTGATTGATAATGTGATTCAAGTCTCCTATATCCTCCCCAATTTTATGTCTACTTGTTTTGACAATATGAGAGGAGGTTTGTAATCTTCAACTCTTAACTGTTGATTTATTTTTTTCTCCTTTTGATTCTCTAAGTTTTTGCTTCATGTATTTTGAATTTCCTTTATTATGTGGATGTATATTTAGGATTGTTATGTCTTCTTGATGAACTGCCTCTTTGATCGTTTTGAAATGTCCCTCATTATTTCTGGCAATATACCATGTCTTAAGTCTACTTTGACATTAATACAGCACACTTGTCTTGTGGTTCATGTTTGGTATATCCCTTAACATCCTTTTACTATCAACCTATTTGTGTCTTTTTTTTTTTTTTTTTGAAGATTTTATTTGTCAGAGAGAGAGAGAGCACAAGAAGGGGGAGCTGCAGGCAGAGCAGGCAGAGGTAGAAGCAGGCTCCCCGCTGAGTGAGGAGCCCAATGCGGGACTTGATCCCAGGACTCCAGGATCATGACCCGAGCCAAAGGCAGACACTTAACCAACTGAGCCACCCAGGTGTCCCCTATATGTATCTTTTTTTTTTTTTTTAAGATTTTATTTATTTGAGAGAGAGAGAGTGCATGAGAGGGGGGAGGGTCAGAAGGAGAAGCAGACTCCCCGCTGAGCAGGGAGCCCCACGTGGGACTCGATCCCAGGACTCCAGGACCATGACCGGAGCCAAAGGCAGTTGCTCAACCAACTGAGCCACCCAGGCACCTTTTTTTTTTTTTTTTAAGATTTTATTTATTTATTTGAGAGAGAGAATGAGAGAGAGCCCTATATGTATCTTTAAACTGTTTCTTTAATATAAACATGTAAACAGCATATGATTGATTTGGTCTTGCTTTGTTATTAAGTCTATTATTCTCTGCTCTTTTTTTAAGAGTTATTTATTTATTCTAGAGAAAGAGAAAGAGAGAGTGTGCGAGGGGAGAGGATGGGCAGAAGGAGAGAGAAAGAGAGACTCCTCAAGTAGACCCCCCCCAATGTGGGGATCAATCCCAGGTTCCTGTTATTCTCTTTTAACTGAAGTTTTTAAGACCATTTACACATAATGTAATTATTAATATGGTTGGGTCTGAGTAATTTTTTAAAAATACAACACACTTTTTAAAAAGATTTTATTTATTATTTATTTATTTGAGAGAGAGAGTGCATGTGTGCACATGTGAGCAAGGGGAAGGGCAGAGGTGAGGCAGAGAAAGAATCTTAAACAGGCTCCACAACCAGCATGGAGCCCAACCAACTGAGCCATCCAGGTGCTCCAAATCCTAGCAGATTTTTAAAACAGAAATTGATATGTTAATACTAAAATGTATATGGAAATTTAAAAGAATAATAAAAATAAATAAAACCAAGAATAAAGCAATTTTAAAAAAGGAAGAACAGGGCGCCTGGGTGGCTCAGTCGGTTAAGCGACTGCCTTCGGCCCAGGTCATGATCCTGGAGTCCCGGGATCGAGTCCCGCATCGGGCTCCCTGCTCGGCGGGGAGTCTGCATCTCCCTCTGACCCTCCCCCCTCTCATGTGCTCTCTCTCATTCTCTCTCTCTCAAATAAATAAATAAAATCTTAAAAAAAAATAAAAAATAAAAATAAAAAAGGAAGAACAAAGTTGGGAGTACTAATACCACCTGATGTCAAGACTTACTATAAAGTGACATTAATCAAGATAGCATGGCTCAGGTGTCTCAACAGAACAAAATAGAAAGTCCAGGAATAGACCAACACATGTATGGTCAACTGACTTTCAATAAATGTGCCAAAGCAATTCAATGGGGAAAGTATAATCCTTTTCAACAAATGGTACTAGAAACTGGACATCTATAAATAAAATGAAACTCAAACCTTACCTCACACCATATACAGATCACAGGCTTAGCCATAAATGCTAAAACTAAAATTTCTGGATGAAAACCTGAGGGAAAAAATCTCTGTAGACTTGGGACAGAGAAGACATGAGAAAACAAAAATTGGGAACGCCTGGGTGGCTCAGTCGGTTAAGCATTTGACTCTTGATCTCAGCTCAGGTCTTGATCTCAGAGTCGTGAGTTCAAGCCCTGCATTGGGCTCCTCACAGGGTGGAGCCTACTTAAAAAAAAAAAATTATTAAAAGAAAAAAACCCTGATAAGCAAGACTTCATCAAAATTAAAAACTTCTGCTCTTTGAATGATACCATTAAGAAAATAAACTGGTAAGTCAAAGTGGGAGAAAATATTTGCTATCTATATCTGACAGAACATTCATATTCAAAACATACAAAAAAACTTTTAGGGACGCTTCTGTGACATAGTGGGTTAAGCGTCTGCCTTCGGCTCAGGCCATGATCCCAGGGTCCTGGGACTGAGTCCCGCATCAGGCTCTCTGCTCAGCGGGAAGCCTGCTTCTCCCCTCTGCCTGCCGCTCCCCCTGCATGTACCCGCGCGTGCTCTGACAAATAAATAAATAAATCTTTAAAAAAAAAAAAAAAAAAGAACTTTTACAACATAATAAGAAAAAGTATCCAATTTAAAAAATGGCCCAAAAAAGGGGGGGGTGGGGGCAAAAGACTTGGGCAGACAATTCATCAAAGATACATGAATAGCCAATAAGCACATGAAAAGATGATAAACACTGTTACCAAGGAAATGCAAATCAGAACCACAATGAGGTACCACTACACACCACTAGAATGGCTAAAATTAAAAAGCTATCAATACTGCGCATTGATGAGGATACTGAACTAAAACTCCCACAAACTGCCAACAGGACCATAAAACAGCACAACTACTTTGGAAAAACAGTTTGCCAGCGTCTTAAGAAGTTAAGCTCACACCTGCCATGTGATCCATTAGTCCCAATCCCAGGCATTCCCCAGGAGAAATGAAATCCTATGTCCAAAGACTTCTTATAAATGAATGTTCACAGCCACCTTATTCATAACAGCTAATGCTGGAAAGGGCTCAAATGTCTATCAAAAGGTGAATGGGTAAACAAATTAGGGGGATGCCTGGCTGGCTCAGTCAGTAGAGCATGCCAGTCTTGATCTTGGAGTTGTGAGTTTGAGCCCCATGTTGGGTGTAGAGACCACTTAAACAATGAAACAAATAAGGGCACCTGGGTGGCTCAGTCAATTAAGCATCCAACTCTTGATCAGCTCAAATCATGATCTCGGGGTCATGAGATTGAGCCCCATGTTGGGTTCCGTGCTGGGTGTGGGGCCTGCTTGGGATCCTCCTCTCTCTCTCTCTGCCTCTGCCCCCCCCATGCAACCTCTCAATAAATAAATAACAAAACACAAATTATGGTGTACCCATAAAATGGAATACTACTCCACAAAGAGGAGCAAGCACAACAATATATATGAATCTCATAAGCATGGTAAATAAAGAAGCTGGACACAAAAGTGTAAAGCTAAATGATTCTGTCTATATGAACGTTTACACAAGGCAAATGAACCTCTGGTGACAAGGAGACCAGGGACTGCCAGACTCAAGGCTGCAGGAGGGAGCGATGGCAAGTGACATGAGGAAGTTCTGGCGCAACACGAACGTCTGTGGTGGTAGATTTGCCGAAATCGGGGCGCCTGGGTGGCTCAGTCGGTCAAGCGTCTGCCTTCGGCTCAGGTCATGATCCCAGGGTCCTGGGATCGAGCCCCGCATCGGGCTCCCTGCTCGGCGGGAAGCCTGCTTCTCCCTCTCCCTCTGCCTGCTCTCTGTCTGCCTGTACTCTCTATCTCTCTGTCAAATAAATA
Source organism: Neomonachus schauinslandi (assembly GCF_002201575.2). Taxonomy (NCBI): domain Eukaryota; kingdom Metazoa; phylum Chordata; class Mammalia; order Carnivora; family Phocidae; genus Neomonachus; species Neomonachus schauinslandi. The sequence goes on from NC_058407.1 coordinate 525,948, forward strand.
AATAAATAATCTTTAAAAAAAAAAAAGAGATTTGCCGAAATCACAGAGTCACAGACATAAAATGGATCTACTTACTTATACCTCAATAACGTCTTTTGTAAAGATTTATTTATTTGAGAGAGAGAGGGTATGAGCGGGAGAGGCAGAGGGAGAGGGAGAATCCAAAGCAGCCTCCACACTAAGCACAGAGCCTGATGCGGGGCTCAATCCCAGGACCCTGAGATCATGGCCTGAGTCAAAACCAAGAGCTGGGCACTTAATGGACTGAGCCACCCAGCTGCCCCCTAAAATTTTTAAAAAGCATATGATAAACAGCAGAGAGAGGTAAAGAAATCAGTAGAACAAATAATTAAGGCTAAAAAGTTGCTGATAAAATAACTCCAAAGTTAAATGCAAGATTCAGAAAGAATTCATAAATTGGAGAGGCCTACTGTAAAATAATCTGTAACTTTAAATCTGTAGATTTCAATAACCACAACAAAACAAAAAAGAGCCTGGCCCAGTATTCTCCCTTCAGCCGCCGTTTGCGGTCTTCACACACACCTTACTAACCTCCTAGACAGCACCACACCCCCACCTCACCACTCCCGTTCGGAATCCCTATTCTCCCTTCAACATTATTGCTATTAAGAAGCTTTAAGTTATCTATTAACGCGATAAGGCTCTCTATTGTATCTTTAAATCACTAATCAAAAAAAAATTTTAAGTGGGCTCCACACCCAGCATGCAGCCCAACACAGGGCTTGATCTCATGACCCTGAGATTAAGACCTGAGCTGAGATCAAGAGTTGGATGCTTAACCAACTGAGCCACCCAGGTAGCCCTCAGAATTTTTAATGAAACAGAGCCAAGCTCAGAATTCCATAAAGTATCATCAGGCATTTTATCCCTCTTTCACTATCAACCAAATACATGAATGGCTAGCTTTTGGGCATAGCTATTCAACTTTCTAGGATTATACCCAGTAGACACCTCTTTGCCTGCTGATATGATAAACAGGAGAAGGGCATGCTAACATAGTTCTCTTATTTGAAGGAAAGCAGAGATATCATTAAGCTTAAAAAGTCAAAAGGAGAAATACCCATGACAAAGGGTCTTAAGTTTGGGGAGGTCACCATAAAAACATAAGCAGAATATGTAACTTTTTTTTTTTTTTTAAGATTTTATTTATTTGACAGAGATAGAAAGAGAGCACCAGTAGGCAGAGAGGCAGGCAGAGGGAGAAGCAGGCTCCCCACTGAGCAGGGAGCCTGACGTGGGGCTCGATCCCAGGACCCCAGGATCATAACCTGAGCTAAAGGCAGCTGCTTAACCAACTGAGCCACCCAGGCGCCCCCAGAATATGTAACTTTTAACCAGCAGTAAAACTAGAACAAAAATAACTACCCAATGGAAAATAGGAAAGGAGAAATGAATAAAAACAAAGAAAAGCATTGGTAAATGGAAAATAGGTCATAAAATGGTAGAAATTAGAACAATATTAATTTCAATAGCTGTATATAAGATAAACTAATCAATGAAGAGTTTCTTATATTGGATTTTTAAAAAAAATTTAAAAAATAAACATTTTATTTTTTATTTATTTATTTTAGAAAGAGAGACAGGGGCGCCTGGGTGGCTCAGTCGTTAAGCGTCTGCCTTCGGCTCAGGTCATGATCCCAGAGTCCTGGGATCGAGCCCCGCATCAGGCTCCCTGCTCCGTGGGAAGCCTGCTTCTCCCTCTCCCACTCCCCCTGCTTGTGTTCTCTCTCTCACTGTCTCTCTCTCTGTCAAATAAATAAATAAAATCTTTAAAAAAAAAAAAAGAAAGAGAGACAGAGAGAGCATGCAGGGGTGGGGGGGGGGTGCAGAGGGACAGGGAGAGAGAAGCTCTAAGCAGACTGCACTGAGCGGGGAGCCCAACATGGGGCTCGATCTCACGACCCTGATATCATGACCTGAGCCGAAACCAAGAGTCAGAGGTTTAACCGACTGAGCCACCCAGGCGTGCCTACCTTTCTTGGTTTTTTAAAATGTGTCCTTTGGGGGCACTTGGGTGGCGCAGTCGATTAAGCCTCCGACTCCTCATTTCAGCTCAGTCATGTTCTCTGGGTCCTGGGACTGAGACACGCATCAGGCTCCCTCCTCCGCGGGAAGCCTGCTTCTCCCTCTCCCTCTGCCCCTCCCTTCCACTCATGCTCGCTTGCTCTCTCTCTCTCAAATAATTAAATCTTAAAAAAAAAAGATAAATAAATACATCTTAAAAAGGTAGAAATAAGACTGAAAAACATGCACAAGGCAAACATTAACCAAAAGAAGGTTGAGCTACAATCTTTATATCTGACAAACTAAACCTTAAGACAAAAAGAGACGCAAAGAAGGATAAACAGCGGGGCGCCTGGGTAGCTCAGTCGTTAAGCATCTGCCTTCGGCTCGGGTCATGATCCCGGGGTCCTGGGATCGAGGCCCTCATCGGGCTCCTTGCTCCGTGGGGAGCCTGCTTCTCCCTCTCCCGCGCCCCCTGCTTGTGTTCCCTCTCTCGCTGCGTCTCTCTCTCAAATAAATAAATAAAATCTTTAAAAAAAAAAAAAAGGATAAACAGGTAAAAGGGACAATAGAACTATACATATATAACCATCATAAACACACATGCACATTATGCTATTCTTCAACCTCCATAAATTTTATTGCAGCACCTGATAGAAGTCCATAAATGAAAAATGGTTTGGCTCTGGGCAGTTATCCTAAAGAAATAAAAACTTCAGTTCAAACAAAATCCTGTACATGAATGCTCACAGCAGCTGTATTTGTAATAGTCAAAACAGTCCAGAGGCCCCTGGACAAATGGACACATGAACACTTAAACATACCGTGGTCCATCCATACCAGGGACTACTATTCAGCAATAAAAAGAAACAAGCTATTGATACATGCAACAACTTGGACGAGTCTCTAGGGAATTACTGCTAAGCAAAAAAAAAAAAAAAGCTGATCCCAAAAGGTTACTTACTGTATGATTCCATTTATATCTAACTTTTTTGAACTGACAAAATTTTAGAAATGGAGGACATATTAGTGATTGCCAGTGGTTAAGGATGGGGGGTGTGGCCTGGGGGGAAGCGGGCAAGAGGGAAGTGAGTGTGGTTTTTATAAAAGGGCAACATAAGAATCCTTGCAGCTGTGGAATCGTTGAGCCTCCTGACTGTGAAAGCAGACACAGAATTTACACGGATGACAAACTGCACAGAACTAAACACACACACAAATAAAACGGAGGAAGTATGAACAAGATCAGTGGACTATTTCAATGTCAATTCCTGGTTGTGATATTCTACTATAATTTTGCAAATTGTTACCACTGGGGAAAACTAGACAAAGTGTATAAGATGTCTCTGTATTATTTCTTAGAGTTGAAGTGCTAAAAATGTGAATACTATTAATAAGGCCAAGCTATTAAACAGATATAAAAATTCCACACCCAAAGAACAGACAAATTCTTTTTAAGCACACAATGAGACACTTACGAATATGAACCACATGTTAAATCAATAGAGGAAAGCTCAATATACTCCAGACTATCATCTCACAGACTGTGTTCTCTATTAATAGAAATTAATATCTAAGAGACAGTTTTTTTAAAACCCTATATGTCAAATGATAAACTGATCCTAAAATCCATACAGAAATGCAAGAGGCCCAGAATAGACAAAAGGATCTTGAAAAGAACCAAAGTTGGAGGACTCACACTCCCGATTTCAGAACCTACTACAAATCTACAGTAATCAAGAGCAGTGTGGTGCTGGCCCAAGGACACGTAGACCCACAGAGCAGAACAGAGTCCAGAAATAAGCCCTCACATTTCCAATAAACTGATGTTTGACAAGGGCACCAAAGCCATTCAAGGGGGGTAAGAGTGGTCTTTTCAATACACGAACCAGATATTTGCATGCAAAATAATAAATGTGGACCCTTACCTATACATGACATACCAAGATTTACTCAAAATGGATCAAGGACCTAAATTTAAGAGTTTGTTTTTTTTTTTCCTTCAAGATTTTATTTATTTATTTGACAGAGAGAGAGAGAACACAAGTAGGCAGAGTGGCAGGCAGAGAGAGAAGGAGAAGCAGGCTCCCCGCTGAGCAGAGAGCCCGATGCGGGGCTCGATCCCAGGACCCTGGGATCACGACCTGAGCCGAAGGCAGACACTTAACCGACTGAACCACCCAGGCGCCCCGAGTTTTGTGTTTTTTTAAAGATTTTATTTATTTATTTGACAGAGAGAGAGACAGCGAGAGAGGGAACACAAGCAGGGGGAGTGGGAGAGGGAGGAGCAGGCTTCCTGCCGAGCAGAGAGCCTGATGTGGGGCTCGATCCCAGCACCCTGGGGTCATGACCCGAGCCAAAGGCAGACGCTTAACAACTCAGCCACCCAGGTGCCCCTAAATTTAAGAGTTTAAACAATAAAACTCTTAGAAGAAAACACAGGCAAATCACGACCTTGGATGTGAGGAGTTTCTTAGATAGGACATGAGAGGCAACAAAAGACAACACAGATAAGGGGCACCTGGGTGGCTCAGTCGCTTAAGCATCCGCCTTTGATTCAGGTCATGATCCCAGGGTCCTGGGATCGAGCCCCCGTGTCTCCCTGCTCAGCGGGGAGTCTGCTTTTCCCTCTCCCTCAGCCCCTCCTCTTGCTTGTGCTCGCTCATGTGCTCTCTCTCAAATAAAATCTTAAAAACAAAAACCACAGATAAATTAAACTCCATCAAAAATAAAGCTTTTGTGCCTCAAATGACACCATTAAGAAAGTGTAAAGACAATTCACCCAAGGGGAGAAAACTTGTACAAAAGAACATTTTTGCAAATCATACATCTGATAAAGGACTTGTATCTAAAATGTACAAAGAATTCTTACAACTCCGTAATAAAAATACAAATTTTTAAATGAGCAAAGGAGGGACACCTGGGTGGCTCAGTCGATTAAGCATCTGTCTTTGGCTCGGGTTGTGATCCCAGGGTCCTGGGATCGAGTCCCGCACTGGGCTTCTTGCTCAGCCGGGAGCCTGCTTCTCTCTCTGCCTGCCGCTCCCCCTGCTTGTGCTCTCTCTCTCTGTCAAATAAATAAATAAAATCTAGGGGCGCCTGGGTGGCTCAGTTGGTTAAGCGACTGCGTTCGGCTCAGGTCATGATCCCGGAGTCCCTGGATCGAGTCCCGCATCGGGCTCCCTGCTCGGCAGGGAGTCTGCTTCTCCCTCTGACCCTCCCCCCTCTCATGTGCTCTCTCTCATTCTCTCTCTCTCAAATAAATAAATAAAATCTTTAAAAATAATAATCATAAAATAAATAAATAAATAAAATCTTTTAAAAAGTAAATAAATAAATAAAATGAGCAAAGGATCTGATATGAGCAAAGAAAGAGACATTTCTCCAAAGAAAATATCCAAACGGCCAAGAGCACATGAAAAGGCACAGCATCAGGGGCGCCTGGGTGGCTCAGTCGTTAAGCGTCTGCCTTCAGCTCAGGTCATGATCCCAGGGTCCTGGGATCGAGCCCCACTTCGGGTTCCCTGCTCAGCGGGAAGCCTGCTTCTCCCTCTCGCCCCTGCTTGTGCTCTCTCTCGCTATCTCTGTCTCTTTCTCTCAAATAAATAAATAAACTCTTAAAAAAAAAAAAGAAAAGGCACAGCATCATTAGCCATCAGGGAAACACAAGTCAAAACTACAATGAGTTACAACTTCTCACCCACTAGGATGGCTAAAATCAAAAAGACTGATTATAACAAGTGTTGGTGAGGGTGTGAAGAAATTGGAGCCCTCATACATTGTTGGTGTGAATGCAAAATGGTGCAGCTGCTTTGAAAAATAGTTTGTAATTCCTCAAATGCTTAAGCATAGAGTTACCACATGGCTCAGCAATTCCACTCCTAGGCATATACCCAAGAGAAATGAAAACATGCATCCACGCAGAAACCTGTATACCAAAGTTCACCATAGCATTATTCATGACAACCAAAAAGTAGAAACAACCCAAATGTCTAATCAAGGGAAGAATGGATTTTTTAAAATGTGGTATATCCACGTAATGGAATATTATTCAGTACCAAAAAGGAATTAAGTACTGAAAGATGGATGAATCTGGAAAATATGCTAGGTGAAGTCAGTCACAGTAGACCACATAGTGTATAAGGCCATTTCTACTAAAGGTCAAGAATAGGCAAATCTGGGCACCTGGGTGGCTCAGATGGTTAAGCGTCTGCCTTCGGCTCAGGTCACGATCCCAGGGTCCTGGGATTGAGTCCCACATCGGGCTCCCTGCTCCTTGGGAGCCTGCTTCTCCCTCTGCCTCTCTCTCTCTCTCTGTCTCTCATGAATAAATAAAAATTAAAAAAAAAAAAAAAGAATAGGCAAATCTATAGAGACAAAACGCAGATCTGTGGTTGCCTGGGCAGGGGGACTGGGAAGGCAGGGGGAAGGGAAGTAAGGGACAAAGGGTGATGAAGATGTTCTGAAATTGCGTGCTGATGACTGCACAACTATACACTAAAACGCACTTAGTTGCACACTTTAAGTGGGTGAATTTTATCTCAATAAAGTTATTAAAAGAAATCCTAGGGGGGTTGCCTGGGTGGCTCAGCGGGTTGAATGTCCGACTCTTGGTTTCAGCTCGGGTCATGAGATCTCAGGGTCCTCTAAAATAAATAAATAAATCTTAAAAAAAAAAAGAAAGAAAGAAATCCTATGTGTCTGAAACTAAACAGCATATCCCTAATAAAATCCTTAAGTTAAAAAAGTGACTAAGAAACCTGTACAATGGAATAGCGACGAAAACACTACACCTCCAGATTCGTAAGACAAAGCTGTAAGCAGTACTCTAGGGAAGAACGTACAGTTTCAAAAACACCTGCCAGGAATAAGAATTGTTAAGACTAAATAAACTAGGTAATTAAGAAGTTAGATAAGGACACTGGAAAAGGAAAAAGAAAGGATAAGTATAATAACCTGAATCAATGAAATAGGACATTTTAAAAATGAGATTAACTAAAACCGGATTCTTTGAAAAAATGATGGCGTAAGTACTCTCACTCCACACCCGCAGGCCTGGCCAGGTCATCAGGAGAGCTGGTGACACAGGGGCAGGAGAGCCGCACACACTCCCGCCCAGAGAGAAGACAGGCGGCGGCTCCGGAGCACCCGTGACAGCACTCCATGAGACCACCTACAGCCCCACTAGCCCAGCAACCCCACTCGCGCCTACACATCCCGAAGAAATGCCAGGACCCCACACAACGAGGAGGTGGAAGAGCAGGAAGCAAACACAGGGAATTGGGCGCCCGGGTGGCTCAGTCGGTTAAGCGATTGCCTTCGGCTCAGGTCATGACCCTGGAGTCCCAGGATCGAGTCCCGCATCGGGCTCGTTGCTCAGCGGGGGGGTCTGCTTCTCCCTCTGACCCTCCCCCCTCTCATGTGCTCTCTCTCTCTCATTCTCTCTCTCAAATAAATAAATAAAATCTTAAAATCTTTAAAAAAAAAAACACAGGGAATCACACAGAGTGCAAACTAGAGGGACACATGGTAACACGGATGAATCCTAAAAGGATGGGCTAAATGAAAAACCCTAAGAAACAGATCACGGTCATAATACAATCCACCCACTTAATTTCAAAACGCCAGCCGGGGAAGTGAGGCCGCGTGAACCCGGGAGCACACTCCCAGAGAGGGGGAGAGGGAACGAGGACACTGCTTCTGTGAGCCCACCTGAGCAGCTACGGAGCTTGTTTTTGCTTTTTATGTTTTCTTGTTTTTTAACTTATTTGGGAAATCTCACACATGCCTAACTGTAGCAAGAACAGTACGCCCTTCCCTCAGCCTCAACTCAGGCCATTCTGTTCCCCGGACTGTCTCCTACCCAGACCACTTGCAAGTACCCCAGACATCACCCATTTCACTGCCCAGGCTAGTGAAGTATTGTTAACTTTGCCATTAAGTTTGTCCAGGTGTCTAGGAGGTCCCTCCACGGACCTCCATGGAGCAGCTGGTTTGTTTTTTCCATACAAGCAGCACAGTGTCTCGCCGGTGGGACCAGTCACAGATGCACTGAGGTGCTCACTGCACTCTCAAGCACTGAGCAAAGGGCTGTTGCTGCCGCCCGCCCTGGTGAGGCCAGCACAGCAAACACAGGCCTGGGTCTGCACGTGCCAGCCCACGAAGCTCCCACGTTCTAGGTATTCCACCACAGACTAAACACAGAACAAATCTTGGACAACCAACAGAACCAAAACTAAACCCAAATCGTATTACCCACTCACTCATAATTTATAATTTGAAACAATAAACTAATTTAATGCCCACTTATTTACCCCTAAATTATAAAACAGAAAGTTTAGTAAGGATATCTACCCTGTCAAGAAGAGTAAGACATTCAAGGGCTTCTGAGAACCCACCCCATTTACAGAATCAAGTGTACCATCTACTCACTAAACAATGTCTAGAAAAGCCGGCCCAGTTCAACAGTTACAAGACACTGGGATTTTTCAGACCAGTACATTTTTTTCTTTTAATATAGAAAACCAACAGAGGATTACCAACTTTTCAGCTTGGCGAAACAAGGAGCAGGGAGGGAAGAGAGAGAGCAGATACAAAGGAGGAAAGGATGAACTATACCATCCATAATTACCTTAATTTCAGGAAACAGTGACTTTTTAAATATCAAAGAAAGGAAAGTCATAATCTCTGGATTAAGGATAACATTTCACTTTGAAAAAATAATAGTTTTAAGAAAAACTCACCTCAGCACTTACTTTGCTCATGTCGCCAATATTACAGACCAGCGCTTGAGAACATCTATTTACATTACCACTAATACTAGAAATAAGACCATTAATTTAGGCTATATGCCTCATTAGCTCATATCAGTACATTCTGCTATGAGCTTAAGAATAAAAAAAATCTCTGCAACAATATTTATATGCCTCTGTCACCATCCACACAGTTTTAAGAAATATTTAAATGATAGCATCAGTGGCATCCTTTGAAGAGTTTGCTGCAGCTAACTGCACTGTTGAATGACCTGGCGTAAGCTGATTCTGAAGCTCTTATGCGGGTAACAGTACGTTGTTTGGCTTCCAAACGTCCCTCGTATCCCAGCAATTGTGCACTACCCCACACAGAGATGCTAGTACTTGTCAGCTGGCCCTTACCTACAGAGAAGGCTATAACTGGACCCAAAGGCCCACCACTGACAGCATCCCTGGACAAGTAAGGGGCTCATGAACTGGCCTGAGACGCCGCTTGTGTAACGGAGTATCAACACAGCACAAGGGGTCCCCACACAGTCCGTCTGCAACACCAAGCAAACTATTACCAACATCATCTAGACGTTTATCCAACCGTCAGATGAAAGGAACCTGAAGTTCTTCTTTATTTACTTTTACTCAGCATGACTATCACATGGAAGGTAGAGTCTAAAGAGAAATGTTGCCCGTAAGAGCATGTAGCTCCATGAATGGAGCCCTTCGAAAAAGAACATTCTGTGGTAGAGACCGTTGCTAAGAGAAGACTAGAATCTGGAATGCACCCTAGTACCTGTCCGGCTACAAATCGGTTGGGGTTTTGTTGCTAATTTATGATCAAAGCCCTGGCTTTGCTCTGTGACCGGGGCCAGTTACAAGACCTCTTATGCCTTGGTCTCCACCCCCGTAAACCAGGGACAATGAGCATCCCACAGAGCTGCTGTGACAGTTAACCCCAGAACCGGGGCTGGCGCATTTTGTCCTCATGGATCCTGACTGCAAAGAGGAGAAGGAAACAGATGGGGTCATCTTGCCACAGAGCATGGGCTCAGAGTGGCACACCTCTCCCAAGCCCACCTTCAGTGGCGTCTCACTGGCCACTTAAACTGGAAGTGATGGCAGTATCTGCCCTATGGAGATCAACAAATGCTTCCAACCACCAGGTTTTTCGCGCTTCCAGAGAGCCAGTTATCAAACATTTACCAATGTACCACCTGAAAAAATGGCAATGGGAGTCCACGGAGGGCAATGAATTTTTGCACAATCAATCAACAACTGAGACCATGTCTATTATAGGCAAACCGCACTAGAGGAAAGATCCAAAAGAGAGGGGTGTAACTGTAAGAAAGGGCTGCAGTGGGATGAAAAGATAAAAACTGAAAATCAGAAGTGAAGAGAAGAAATAACCACAAAGGTAAATTAAAATAAATGTAAAAGGGGCGCCTGGGTGGCTCAGTCGGTTAGTGCCCTCAGCTCAGGTCATGATCTCAGGGTCCTGGGATCGAGCCCCGCATCGGGCTCCCTGATCGGCGGGGACCCTGCTTCTCCCTCCCCCACTCCCCCTGCTTGTGTTCCCTCTCTCGCTGTGTCTCTCTCTGTCAAATAAATAAATAAAAAATCTTTAAAAATAAAAAAATAAAAATAAACAGCATGCTTGTGTTATATTTCCGATAATTCCAAAATGTGAAGTCTTGGAGGGTCTGTTTCTACTGGTTTTCACTGCTGGTGTCTTATTTCCTTGTGTGCTTGGTCAGTTTTGTCTGTGTACAAATCAATGTTCATAAAAATATCTGCAGGGATTTTTTTTTGGCATCTTAGGATAAAGGTAACTTCCTCCAGAGAGGTTTTAAGTTTGCCCCTGTAGGATGCCTGAAGGCATTCACCGAACCAGAAAACCTTAAACTAAATTTGTGCTTGATTTCCCTGAAGTACCAGGCAATGTGAACCCAGGTTAGAAATCCTCGCGAAGGGGCGCCTGGGTGGCTTAGTCGTTAAGCGTCTGCCTTCGGCTCAGGTCATGATCCCGGGGTCCTGGGATCGAGCCCCGCATCAGGCTCCCTGCTCAGCAGGGAGCCTGCTTCTCCCTCTCCCTCTCCCCCTGCTTGTGTTCCCTCTCTCGCTGTGTCTCTCTCTGTCAAATAAATAAATAAATCCTCACGAAGGCTAACCCAAGCCACAGGTACTGCCCTACCTTCTTTCCTGCAATATTTAACAGTAAAAAGACAAACAGGGCGGGCAGGGACAGAGTGAGGCAGATGTGCTGCTCGTTCACTCTTACCGAGGATGGAGCCTTCAGAGCCCCCTTTCACACGGGGAGAGTCTCCCTTGGCCTCTGCACCTTCAGAGGACTGTGGAATTAACTACCATTCTTCTGACCCTACAAGACCTCTAAAATCAAAGTCCCACTTTGTCCCAATCAGCAAATGCCCTCAGGGCAAAGGCAGATTCTGTGGTGCTTACTCACCTGAGCTCTTACTTCCTGGTTTCAGTCTAGAACTTCCTTGTTATATTGTCAGTTCTTTGTTTTTTTTTGTTTTTGAATCTAACACTTTTAGTTGTTTTCCAGAAGGTAGGGGGTGGAAGGTTAGAAGACAGTCCAAATAACCTAGTTCAACGTTTATCAAAAACATTTACCGGGGCGCCTGGGTGGCTCAGTTGTTAAGCATCTGCCTTCCGCTCAGGTCATGATCCCAGGGTCCTGGGATCGAGCCCCGCATCGGGCTCCCTGCTCCGCGGGAGGCCTGCTTCTCCCTCTCCCACTCCCCCTGCTTGTGTTCCCTCTCTCGCTGTGTCTCTCTCTGTCAAATAAATAAATAAAATCTTAAAAAAAAAAAAAAAGAAGAAAACATTTACCAATAACATTGCCAGGGTTTTTTGCCAAATAAACCTGATACACAATTCTGTACTGAAATTTATATTTTCTTATCACTTTGAGGAATGATTCCACTCTCTCTATTGGCTTCTATTCATGCTAATGTGCCATCTGTTGTAGGTAATCTATCTTTTACCTGTAGCTTAAGAGTTCTTGTCTCTGTTGCTACACAACTTCAATGTATGGATGCGGGTTTTTTTTTATTTATACCACTTGGGACATAGTGTGCTTCCTAAATCTGTGGATTTATATCTCTTACTAGTTTCCGAGAAGCCAAAGCTATTAATACTTTGAATAATGCCTCTCCTCCATTTTCCCTATTTTTCCATTCTGGGATTCCAACTACACATTTACGACACAATTTTATTCTATTCTCCACTTTTCTTAACCTCGTTTTCCATCCCCCATCTCTCAGTGCTGCACGCTGGTAATTTCTTCAGACACATACTTCAGTTCACAAATTCGGTCTTCAGCCATATTTTAATCTGTTTTATCTACATATACTGAGTTTTTAATTTCAACATCGTTTCCATTTCTGAAAGTTCTATTTGGGTCATTTTGCTACTTTGGCTTTTCATTACTAATGTGTATTCTGTTTTGTATTACTTTAAACACTTCATACATTCGTATATACACTGCATCCAATTATTCAATATCTGCAGGCCTTGGGGCATCTAATCATGCTAACTCTTCCTCCCAGGGGTGTGTATGTTCTGACGATAAGTTCAAGTTTGCTTAAATTTACTCTATAGAAATCCCAAGGGCCAAGGCTCAGTATGCTTTCCTCTGAAGATGATTCGTTTTCTTTAAAGAACAAAGGAGTGCTATCACAATTCCTCACTGTTCCTTTTTTAAAAATTTTTTCTTTTTTAGCCTTTGGAGAGTTATCTTAGTTGGTTTTTTGGGGGGTGGTGGTGTTTTACTTATTAAAGATTTATCTATTTATTTGAGAGAGAGTGTGCGCGCACGTGCACACTGGCGGGGGGGGGGGGGGGGGGGGGGGGGGCAGAGAGAGAGAATCCCGAAGCAGACTCCCTGCTGAGCACAGACCCTGACTCAGGGCTCAATCCCAGGTCCCTGAGATCATGACCTAAGCTGAAATCAAGAGTTGACCGGCTTAACCGACTGAGCCACCCAGGTGCCCCAGGTTTTTATTTTTGTTTTTTTAAGTAGGCTCCATGCCCAGCGTGGAGCCCAACATGAGGTTCAAACCTACAACTGTGCGATCAAGACCTGAGCTGAGATCAAGAGTCCGACTAAAGGGCGCCTGGGTGGCTCAGTCAGTTGAGAGTCTGCCTTCGGCTCAGGTCATGATCCCAGGGTCCTGGGATCGAGCCCCGCATCAGGCTCCCTGCTCAGTGGGGAGTCTGCTTTTCCCTCTCCCTCTGTCCCACCCCCTCCGCTTCTGCTGTCTCACTCTCAAATAATAAAATCTTAAAAAAAAAAAAGAGCCCGACTGAGCCACCCAGGCGCCCCGAGTTATCTTAGTTCTTAATGCACTGAAATGCTCCTGAGAAATTACACTTATTGTCATTTATGCAGCATGTAACTGGATTGCAATGGGTGAGCCTTCTGAGAGCATCTAATACTGGAGGAAGCCAAGTCCTTCCCTAGCTGTTCGTCTTGTATGGGGAATGTATGCTCTGGATGGTGACCGCGGCTGACGGTGTCCATGCCCCGTCGCACGTGCTCTCCACAGGTGAGACATACCCATGACCGGCCCCGTATCTCTGGATTAGGGAGACCAAGTAACTTTTCTACAACAGAGCATCTTACAACCAGATACAGAAGGATCAAAAAACAACCAAAAGACAATAAACCATACACACACCTTCCAAATGGAAGCATTTTGCTGTCATCCATCTCTGAACTTCCACTTCTACAGTATATTTGCATAAATTACAATAAAGAAGAATTAAAAAGGAAAATTATCTTACCTTTTATGGAAACTTCTTGCTTAATTTTATACTCAAACAAAATATAAAAACATTTGGGGTTTTTTCCTTGGACTATATGTAACTTTAAGAAAGATTTTTTCACTCAGTAGAAGATTTATACTCTCCTCACCTGAAAAAGAAGAAAAAAATTTAAGTTCTGCCTTTGTAAAGTGAACTTACCAGAACAGTAGAGAAAAGGAAAACAAAAATCAGTATCTTAACTTAGTATTTAAATTATCAGAACATTTTATGATTAAGGAACTAAACATTCCCTTGTCTTTGCTCATGCTAGAGACAATGGTATTGATGATATACATCCTTGCTCTATCTGGGTAACTAGCTCAATGTTTGGAATGTCACTCCAAAGAATTCACATGAGAAGGATCTCCATGAAGTTGTCCAGTTTTGTAACTACACACCATCACCACGAGGATATGCACATCCCCAGGCACAAGATGACTGGAGAGCTCACTGATAATCCATTGTAACTTCTAGAAAAGCGTAGAACTTGGGACTTTTCATTTTATATGTGCATGAAAGCCATGATTTTACCTTTTGAAAATTATACTTTAGCAATAGAGACAGGGGATTGCTCTAGAATATAAGAGACTTAAGAGACATAATCACCAAATGAAACATTTAGATCTTGAGTCCAATCAGAACAAATCAAATGTAATCACTTCTCATCAAGTGTATCTTCTGTTCTTATCAGTTTAATATCTGATATGAGTCCTCTGTCTGAGGACAACATGTTAAATGGATTTTTGGAACTAGAAGATGGAGTATGAGCTTGCTCCATCCATCCTATGCAAAAACCTGGAATTGCAGTACTACCAAGAACAGCGCACCTCCCTTGGGGGAATTAAAAAAAAAAAAAAAGGACAAATCAAATGTAAGTTATATTTGAAGCTACTGAGGCAATCTGAATAGGGACTGCTATTAGATGATATTAGGAATTACTATGAATTCTTAGTTGTAATATGATACGGCGGCTATGTTTTTAAAAAAATAAAAACCGTTTTTATCTATTACAGAGAAAAAGTGAGTATTCCTGGTAAAATAACATTATTTCTGGGATTCACTTCTAAAATACTCCACCAAAAAAAAGAACCAAACAAATTTTAAAAGTGTAAGAGAGCAAGGGACAGATGGGGAAAAAATGGCAAAGTACTGATCACTGTTGAAGCTGGGTGGTGAGTATGAGTGTTCACTGTAATGTTTTCTGTATATTTATATATCTTTTTGTATATTTTTAAATTTCATATAAAAACCAAACCAAAAAAGACAAAGTTATGCTAGTGAGCCAGAAATAAGTCAGTGTTACCATCTTCTAAAATAGATAATTCTTTTTTTTTTTTTTTTAAAGATTTTATTTATTTATTTGACAGAGAGAGAGATAGCGAGAGCAGGAACACAAGCAGGGGGAGTGGGAGACGGAGAAGCAGGCCCCCCACCGAGCAGGGAGCCCGATGTGGGGCTCGATCCCAGGACCCTGGGATCATGACCTGAGCCGAAGGCAGACGCTTAACGACTGAGCCACCCAGGCGCCCTAGGTAATTCTTTTTACATCTAACACTTCATAATTAAAATTATTAAGTTGAATAATTCAACACTGGCTTTTCAACACTTCATACACAGTTTTCAAAACAATGAAGTATTTCTATAAGGTTGACTTTAGGCCTGTTTATTCTGACTCTGAACTAATGTTCATTTGTTTGTATTTATGTTCAACTGGGGGAAAAGGCATTGCTAATTTGCTATTGTTTATTTAATTTTGTTTTTTACTAATGTAAAATACTTACATGGCTCCAAAGTCAGAAGTACTTGAGAGGTGCCCCAGACCAACAGACCCACTCAGTGGAGAGTAGTGGGGCTGAAAGCTGAACAAAGACACTACAGGTCCTACCGGCTGGGAGGTGTTAGGAGTCCAACCTGGGCGGAATGAAGAGCCTCACCGAGCACGAGGCACACAGCAAAGACCTGAATAAGGCCCTGGCTGCAGGGTAAAAATTACAACCCGAGCAAAGGCCACACCCAAACACTAAGTGCAAAACCAAAACAGGTCTACTCAAAGAATAAAACCAAGCCTGACAGGACCAAAATGATCTTCCAATAATCTGTCTGCCAGAACAAAACTCAAGATATAAGCCAGATACCAACATATAAAAAAAAAGTTATGATACATACAAAGCAGCAGAAAATGTAACTATAATTTTTTTTAATTAAAAAGCAGCTGGGGGGGTGCCTGGGTGGCTCAGTCATTTAGCGTCTGCCTTCGGCTCAGGTCACGATCCCAAGGTCCTGGGATCGAGCCCCGCATTGGGCTCCAGCCCCACATCAGGCTCCCTGCTCAGTGGGAGGCCTGCTTCTCCCTCTCCCACTGCCCCCTGCTTGTGTTCCTTCTCTCGCTGTGTATCTCGCTGTCAGATAAATACATAACATCTTAAATAAATAAATTAATTAATAAATAGCAGCTGGATGGCTCAGTTGGTTAAGCATCTGCCTTAAGCTCAGGTCATGATCCCTGGAGCCCCGCGTTGGGCTCCTTGCTCAGCGGGGAGTCTGCTTCTGCCTCTCTCTCTACCTGCTGCTCCCCCTGCTTGTGCTAGTGCTCACTCTCTCTGTCAAATAAATAAGTAAAATCTTAAAAAAAAAAAGGCAGCTGGGTGGGGAGGGGGCACCTGTGTGGTTGAGCATCTAACTCTTGATCTTGGCTCAGGTTGTGATCTCCATTTCATGGGATTGAGCCCTGCACTGGGCTGCATGCTCAGTAGAGAGTCCCTCTCTTGCTCTCTGCCCCTCCCCCCGCTTGGGCTCTCCCTCTCTCTCTCTTAAAAAAAAAAAAAAAAGCAGGGGGCGCCTGGCTGGCTCAGTCGGTGGAGCGTGCTACTCTTGATCTCAGGGTTGTGAGTTTGAGCCCCATGTTGGGTGTAGAGATTACTTACCAAAAAAATCTTAGGGGCTCCTGGGTGGCTCAGTCAGTTAAGCGGCTGACTTATGGTTTTGGCTAAGGTCATGATCTCACGGTGGTGATATCGAGTCCTATGCCGGGCTCTGTGCTCATTGCACGTCTGCTTCAGATCCTCTCTCCCTCTCCCTCCAGTTCTCCCTCTCTCTCAATCTCTCTCAAATAAGTAAATAAAATCTTTAAAAAATAAAATCCTTACAAATCTTTTTTTTAAAGCAGCTATTAGAAACAGACTACAGGATGTCTCAGATGGTAGAATTAGCAGGAATAGACAGACCTTAAGCAGCTATAATAAATATGTTCAAAGACTTATAGGAAAAAATAGTGATAATGAGTGAAAAAAACAGAATCTCAGAGATGGAAAGAAATGGACACTACACAGAAAAACAAATGACTAGCCTAGAATGGAGAGTGAAATATCTGAAACAAAAATATACACTGGAGAGACTTAATAAAAAAAACTGGGAGACTATAAAGAAAGTGTCCGTGAACCTAAGACATAAACTATCCAATCTGAAGAGGGAGAAAAAAGTTTGCTTTGTTTTGGTTTTTTAGAGGGGGGAGGAGAGATGGAAAGAGAGACAGACAGACAGACAGGCAGAGAGGAGGAGAATCTTAAGCAGGCTCTGCACCCCAAAAAAAGGTTTGTTTTTTTTTTAATTTTTTTTTTTTAAGATTTTATTTATTTGAGAGAGAGAATGGGAGACAGAGAGCATGAGAGGGGAAGGGTCAGAGGGAGAGAAGCAGACCCCCCGCTGAGCAGGGAGCCCGATGTGGGACTCGATCCCGGGACTCCAGAATCATGACCTGAGCCGAAGGCAGTTGCTTAACCAACTGAGCCACCCAGGCGCCCCAAAAAAAGGTTTTTTTGTTTTGTTTTGTTTTTTAAAGATTTTATTTTTTATTTATTGGAGAGCGAGCGAGAGAGAAACAGCATGAGAGAGGAGAGGGTCAGAGGGAGAAGCAGGCTCCCCGCTGAGCCGGGAGCCCGATGTGGGACTCGATCCCAGGACCCTGGGATCATGACCTGAGCCGAAGGCAGTCGCTTAACCAACTGAGCCACCCAGGCGCCCCAAAAAAAGGTTTTTTAAAAATGAACAGAGCCGGGGGCCCCTGGGTGGCTCAGTTGATTAAGCATTTGACTCTTGATTCTACTCAGGTCATGATCTCAAGTTGTGAGACTCAGCGGGGAGTCTGCTTGGGATTCTCTCTGCCCCTCCCCTCCCCCACTCATGCTTGTTCTCTCTCTCCATTTAAAAAAAAAAAAATTAACAGAGCAAAAAGAAAGGAAGGAAGGAAGGAAAAAGAACAGAGCATCAGTGACCTGTGGGACTACCCTTGTAACTGGAAGTGGTCTCCCATACCTGTAACTGAAATCCCAAAGGACTATGAGAGACTAGAGCCTAAAAGTACATGAAGAAACTACAACCAAAATTTTTCCAAATTTTGTAAAAGAATCCCAAAAGAAAATACCTTACAAAAGTCTCACCCCAACCCTGTCCCTTCATCCTGCTCCCCTCCTCTCAACATACCTATTTTTATTATTTTTCTGATTTATTGCTTCGCTGCAAATATATACTTTTTTCATATTCTTTCCAACACTTCTCGTACAAAACTATTCTGTATCTTGGTTTTTTTGTTTTTTGTTGTTTTGTTTTGTTTCGTTTCCACAAAATACTTCCTGGGGCACCTGGGTGGTTCAGCAGACTCTTGATTTCAGCTCAGGCCATGACCTCAGGGTCTGGGATCAAGCCCCATGTTGGGATCCGCCCTCAGGAGGGACTTTGCTTGAGATTCTCTCTCCCTCTCTCTTTGCCCCTTTGCTCACGAGCCCCCCCCCAAAAAAAAAAATCTTAAAAAAAAAAAAAAAAAAAGCCTCTTCCTTACTCCTTTTTTTCTTTTTTTAAGATTTTATTTATATATTTGAGAGAGAGTGGCAGGGGGGCAGAGGGAGAGAGAATCTCAAGCAGACTCCATGCTGAGCCCCGAGCCCGATGCAGGGCTCAATCCCATGACCCTGAGGTCATGACCTAAGCCGAAATCAAGAGCTGGATGCTCAACTGACTGAACCAACCAGGTGCCCCACCTTACTCCTTCCTTTCTTAAGTAAACATTTTTACTGATTTTAAATATAGTATAAAAGAAAGCACACAAATCATAAGTGAACAGCTCACTGAATTTTCACAAAATAAACCCATTCGGGGGCCTGGGTGGGTCAGTCAGTTAAGTGTCTGCCTTCGGCTCAGGTCATGATCCCAGGGTCCTGGGACCGAGTCCCCACATCGGGTTCCCTGCTCAGCAGGGAGTCTGCTTCTCCCTCTACCCTTCCCCCCTGCTTGTGATCTCTCACTCTCAAATAAATAAAATCTTAAAAAAAAAAAAAAAAATCCATGCAGCCATACCATCCAGTTCAAGAAACTGGATTACCAGTACCTAGAAGTATCCCCTCATGTCCCCAAAGGTGCCAACCACAGTCCTGATCTGAATCGTATCACCAAAGATTCATACTCCTTGTGATAACTATACAGTACTCCTTTATGCTGACTTACCCCTAGTGATGGACACATGTTGTTTCCAGTGTTTTGCTATTACAAATAATCCTGCAATGAACAGTCTTTTGCAAAGTCATTTCATATTTTTGCCAACATAGCTTTAAGACAGATTCCTAGGGCGCCTGGGTGGCTCAGTCGGTTAAGCGACTGCCTTCGACTCAGGTCGTGATCCTAGAGTCCCGGAATCGAGTCCCGCATCGGGCTCCCTGCTCGGCGGGGGGTCTGCTTCTCCCTCTGACCCTCTTCCCTCTTGTGCTGTCTCTCATTCTCTCTCTCAAATAAATAAATAAAATCTTTAAAAAAAAAAAAAAAAGATTCCTAGATGTGGGGTTGCTGGGTCAAAGGACAAATGCACATGTAAATCTGCAAGATACAAATCCTCCTCCAGAGGCATTGTACCATTTTGCATTTCTACTGGCAAGAGGACAGTTTCAACACAGCTTTGGCAAAAGAACAGAGTTAAAATTTTGGATTTCTGCCAATACGTAGGGTGACCAACTGTCCCAGTCTGCTAAGGACTGAGAGATTTCACAAAACCGAGGACTTTCAGTGCCCAAACCAGGAAAGTCCTGGGCAAACCAAGACCGTTGGCCACTCTACCAACATGGTGAGAAGGGGTATCTCTGTACAGCTTTGATTCGTATTTTTATTACAAAGAGTGGTAAGCATCTATTCAATTACAGAAGGTCCATTTTTATTTATTTTCCATAATCTATTCCCATCTTTTCCCCATTTTTCCCTATCAGGTTATTTTCTTTTTCTTCTCCATTTCTATGAGTTCCTTTAGTAGTAGTAGTAGTAACTGCTACACCCAACATGGGGCTCAAACTCACAACCCTGAGATCAAGAGTAGCACACTCCTCTGGCTGAGCCAGCCAGGCGCCCCTCTATGAATTCTTTTTTAAGTTTTTATTTAAATTCCAGTTAGTTAACATATGTGTGGTAGTTTCAGGTGTAGAGTTCTTTCAACTATTAGAGATAAAAGCTCTTTGCTATGACTGAAATTCAACATATTTTTCTATTGTCATTTGTCTTTTGACTTTGCTTACGGTGATTTTTGCAATGCAGTTTTCTGTTGTTAACATAATCAATTTTATCAGTCTTCTTTTACTGTTTTTAGGTTCTGAGTCATAGTTAAAAAAGTTTTCCCCAGTCCTAAGTTATAAAGAAACTCATCTTTGTTTTCTTTTAGTACTCATATTGTTTAATTTTTTACACTGTAATCTCTGATCTATTTGGAAGTAATTATTTCATTATTTATTTTGACTATACAAGAGTTAAAGAGAGTAAGATAAAATACCCTAAGGTCTATGATAAACAAGACTATAGTCTATGTATGAAACCTGTCTCCAGGAAAGGTATATGTGACATTTACCCCAAAATGTGTCCCACGTGCTACCACTCTGTACTGCTAGATTTTGTTTTTGTTTTCTTTAAACATTTTCTGTTCAGTTTAATACACTTGTCTGTAGGGTAATAAGCCAAAGAGAAGCAATTCTCCCATTTTCCAACAGCTACTGGAGGAAGCCCTGTAAGGAAATGGAGGTAGAATGAAAAAAAAAAGTTTTAACACCTCAGCAGACATCACACACTAAGAATCAATCTATCTCGTCAGAGAACTAAACCAAAATCTGAAGAAAGAAAACTGCTATCAGGACAGACATCCCCAGGGTTTAATGAAATAAGGATAGTCACTCCCCTTCCCAAGGTCAAAGTTTCTTTTCACATCTTTTTTCTTTTTTTTAAAGATTTTATTTATTTGACAGAGAGAGAGAGAGCACAAGCAGGGGAAGCGGCAGGCAGAGGGAGAAGCAGGCTTCCCGCTGAGCAGGGAGCCCAATGCAGGACTCAATCCCAGGACCCCGGGATCAGACCTGAGCCGAAGGCAGTCGCTCAACCGACTGAGCCACCCAGGCGCCCCTCTTTTCACATCTTCTTGACAAAGAAATAAAAGTTCTGAAATGAAATGTATATAAAATGGAAAGAGAATGTTTTAAAATTCAGGTCTCCCGTGGATATTACATTAAAATCCATCAGATCACACCTGTTCAGTTTTCCTACCTAAAAAAAGTTGTACCTAAATCTAATCACCCTGTCAATCTCTTTACTGGAAATATGAGAGAAAGGAACAAGTTAAACACTACAAAAGGAGGCAACTAGTGAAATCCAGAATGTGGGAGCTTACAGGACAAATAACCAAATTTCTCCAACAAACCAATGACACAGAAAGGGTAGGCAGCTCTAAGAATAAGGGATTTGAGAGACATTTAACAGTGTGACACTTTAACTTTGGTTCAAATCAACCAACTATAGAAGGCACTTTTTAGGCTGAGTATGGACCTGAGATCAGCAGGCATGTAAAATGGCATGATTCCATGACTTCTAGAATTTGCTTTTAAATACACCAGGAAAAAGAAAAAAAGACTGGGAGGAGTGCAGATAGGCGAAGCAAGACTGTCAAAACGTCGTAAGTACTGAAACTGCAGGGGCCAACGGCAGGCTGCCCCCAAATGGGCCACTTTGGCATAAAGATTATTTTGAGTTAAAAAGCCATCAAACCCCAGCAAATCCAGGAAAAGCTCTTTACCTCCCTCCCCTTCAACTGCCTAAAAAGAATTTAGAGGAGCTTCTCCAAAAAGAGCTATCACCATAGATAACTGCATCATACTATGAACCAGGTAAGGTAGACAGGGAGAAATCTAGCAAGGCCTGTTTGATCCAAGTCCTCTCTGCGACCCACTGTTCCTGAGTGGCAGCAAACATTTGTTTACTAAACATTTACTATTTTTCACCTTCCTATGAATTTCATTCCTTCCCTTTGAAGTCCCAAACCCCTGCCCCTCTCCTTAGTTCAGAATGACATATATACTATTTTGCCTATCTTTGGAATTTCCATATCTGTTTGGATTCCCCATACATACAAAATTAAATTTTATTTTCTCCTGTTAATCAGTCTCATGTCAATTTGATTCTTAGTCCGGCTAGAAGGAGCTTGATGGGGACAGGACATTCTTGCTCCCAGACAAAGCTAAGTAATGGGTATCTAGAGAATTGTTACCTAATTATCTCTATCTGTGCATATGTGTAGGTGTGTAATTACCCGTCAGAAAACTCTGGCCTAGTGAGCCACATTCTAAGAGTCTTGGGGGACCTTAAAAGGAGATCACCAGGGCGCCTGGGTGGCTCAGTTGGTTGGGCGACTGCCTTCGGCTCGGGTCATGATCCCGGAGTCCCTGGATCGAGTCCCGCATCGGGCTCTCTGCTCGGCAGGGAGTCTGCTTCTCCCTGACCCTCCCCCCTCTCATGTGCGCTCTCTCTCTCTCTCTCTCATTCTCTCTCTCTCAAATAAATAAATAAAATCTTTAAAAAAAAAAAAAAGGAGATCACCAAATCTAAGGGAAGACAACTAGTACCCCTGCTACCCAGACCAGTCTCTGCCAAATGCCCAAAGGTGGGCCTTCCCCTGGATGTAGGAGGCCAGGTTCCACCAGCTTAAGATGGAGCACGTCTAACCAGTCCCTGGAAACAGGGTTGTTTGAAGGCTTTCTGGGACAAGTCACCCAGACTGGGTGGGGCTCCTTGGTGATTCAATCCTAGGAGGATTTTCACAGACCATCCCCAGGAAACACACAGTGGAAGTGTCAGACAGCAGAGGAATGGGAGAGATGTTACTTCATGAAAATAGGTAGTCAGGTTGTCTAATATTAAACTGATAGGAACACAGAGTACAGTTGATCTTAGCCAAAAGGCCAAGAAGCAATCAGGTTGTCTAATAGTAGATGACTCAGCGATGTCTTGCATGGTCCCCTAATGGAGTATCCACAGCAGGTCCGAAGGTTAACAGAGCTGAGCTTCAGAGTCTGACCTTCTAAGGATGATATCCTCTTCTCCCTGAGGCAGGTAGAAGGCCATGGGCATCTATTCTCAATCACATCCTCAGTCTTAAAAAGGAAGGAGCTGCTGACACCTGCCACGACCCGGGGGAGCCCTGAGGACACTGTGCTGAAACAAGCCAGACCCAGAAGGACAAATCCTGTCTGGTTCCACGTCTAGGAGGCACCTGCAGTGGTCAGACCCAGGGGGACAGAGAGCAGACGGCAGGGCCGGGGGCCGGGGACTGGGGAAGGGTTGGGGGAGGAGATAGCGTGATAGGGACAGTTCCAGTTTGGGGAGACAGAAAAGTTCTGGACACAGGCGGGGGTGACTGGTGCTCAGCCGGGTGAATGTGCTTAGTGCCTCTGAAGTGCACATTTAAAAATTATTAAAATGGTAAGTTTTGTGTTATGTATATTTTACCGCAATTAAAAAATTAAAATAAAAAAGAAGAGGCGTTGGGGGCGCCTGGGTGGCTCGGTTGGTTAGGCATCTGCCTTCGGCTCGGGTCATGGTCCCAGGGTCCTGGGATCGAGCCCCACATCGCGCTCCCTGCTCCCCAGGGAAGCCTGCTTCTCTCCCTCTCCCTTTGCCTCTCCCCCTGCTTGTGCGCTCTCTCGCTATCTCTGTCACTA
The DNA here is from genome assembly GCF_002201575.2 of Neomonachus schauinslandi. Lineage (NCBI taxonomy): Eukaryota > Metazoa > Chordata > Mammalia > Carnivora > Phocidae > Neomonachus > Neomonachus schauinslandi. The sequence goes on from NC_058407.1 coordinate 549,556, forward strand.
TCTGTCTCTATCAAATAAATAAATAAAATCTTTAAAAACAATTAAAAAAAAAAAAGAAGAGGCCTTGGGCAAGTCAATTAGCCTCTCCTTGGGCCTCGGGCTCCTCATCTATGAAGGGTGGGTAACAACACCTACCCGGTGCACCGCCAGTGAGAATTTACAGAAGAAATCAACGTAAAGATCTTAGAACAACGCCTGACACACGAAAAGCCTTAGTCCTTAGTCCTTGTTAGCTGCTGTGAGTTTTTATTGTTATTAACCTACGGAAGTAACTACCAGAATTAAACAGCTATTAAGAGTTCAAAAACAGTTGTCTCTGCGGAATGGAACTAGGGGAGGGGAAGGCTGCATGTAAGAACAGATCTTCTAATTAGAAGCCTCATATTTGTTACTTTGTTAACAATTAAAAATCCAGGGCGCCTGGGTGGCTCAGATGGTTGAGCGTCTGCCTTCGGCTCAGGTCATGATCCCGGAGTCCTGGGATCGAGTCCCACATCGGGCTCCCTGCTCTGCGGGAAGTCTGCTTCTCCCTCTGCCTCTCTCTCTCTCATGAATAAGTAAATAAAATCTTTAAAAAAAAAAAAAATTAAAAATCCATTTCTTAAAAAAGCTCTATCAGAGGGGCGCCTGGGTGGCTCAGTCGTTAAGCGTCTGCCTTCGGCTCAGGTCATGATCCCAGGGTCCTGGGATTGAGCCCCACATCGGGCTCCCCACTCCGCGGGAAGCCTGTTTCTCCCTCCCACTCTCCCTGCTTGTGTTCCCTCTCTCGCTGTGTCTCTCTCTGTCAAATAAATAAATAAAATCTTTAAATAAAAAAAAAAAGCTCTATTAGAGAATAAGATATACAAATATATGGAAACAGACTTGACATTCTAGAGGACATTTCCTAGCACAAAAAATAAACGGGGAACAACAGAGAAAAACGATCCCAATACAGGTGCCAGGTGCCAGTGAGAGCTACACAGGCAGGAGCCTTCCCCCGCCAGGGGGGTCTCGGGGAGCAGAGAGTGGGAGGGGCCCGCAGGCTGATGCGGGCACAGCTGCCGGCAGCTGAGCCTCTCCTGCCTGCAGGTTTCCAGCTCCTGGCTCTGGTAGGTGGCCCCAGAAAAGGGGCCAAGAAGAAAGTGGAGCCTGCTCCTGGAGAGTGAGTGTGTGAGTGCCGCGGTCAGAGAACAGGAGAGCACAGCCTAGCTAATTCCAGGTGCCAGAAGGGTGCAAAGCAATGTTTTAGAGAGGAAGCCAGCTCTATTCAGAAGTGAATCCCCTAACCTCCCACTTGCAGAGCAGGAGTTATCCTACAGTGGCTGCAGGGCAGTGCCCAGTCCCGGATTTCCGGTTCTTTGGCCACGTCCTAACGCAAGGGCTGCGATGCAAAGGGCTGCAGAGTGGGAAGGTGTTAAGGGGAAGGAAACTGCCAGAGAAGACAGCAGGTGGAGTGACGTCTGCAGCAGGAGCCCAGGGCCGACCACAGGAGCGGGGGCAGGTCCACAGCAGACACAGGGCAAGGGGACACATCTGCTAGTATCTACAAGAAAAGCACGAAACACAAATTTTCTTAAATCCCCAAATCTTCAAATGTTAACAACTAATTTAAATTTTTAACACCATGTGAGCCAACACCATGAAGAATAAGTGCATCTTCAGGCTGACGGTGTCTCTGCCGGAGAGCTAGCCTGCCTTCATGCCCCCGCTGGCCCCAGCCTGGGAGCCGCGAGGATGAGACGGGACCCACACAGAGGCAGCATATCCACCTCACACCTGGCCTTCTGTGAAAACTCAACAACTCGCACTTAGCCTGAGTGCCACTAACCCCAAGAGCAGCCTGCTTAAGTGGCTGCACACTCCTGGGGCTTCAAGCTCCCAAAAGCCCCATTTCCCCCCCCCCACTGATAGAGCTCAGTCTCAGAAAGGTGACCAACACATAGCCCCACCAGACACCTTGAACAAGAGCTGTTGGGCCTGAGCAGGTTCTCACCTTCTCCTGGTTTTCTCAAGAGCTTCCTCCTGGCTGTTGAGTGTGATGAAGAGATGACTCAAAGTGAGAGCTGAAACCTTCTATCTACTCACTGCTAGTAGTCACGGCTACTCTGCCTGGTTAAGGATAGAGCCTGCTGGCATTCTCAGCACACACCCTCCTCTTCCCTCCTGGAGACAAACACAGAGGCCCCAGCAAAAAGCCCACCAGGGCAGCAGACCTGAGCATGGGGGGGGGGGGGGCTCTCTGGCATGAAATCCCGCTTCCATCACTGACTAGTCTTGCAGTCCTGGGCATGTGCCCAGTGTGTGTGTGATGCAAGTAAAGATGTGACTCAGTGACAAGGAGCTATCATGACTGCCGCCACTTGGTCTAGGAAAGCGGCCAACACCAGAAGCCTCCCTGGGGCCCAGGGAGAAAAGGAGTCAACTACAGATCTTCCTCAACTTACAGTAAGTGCCGAATACCTCGTGTAAGGTACGGCCTACCGTCCTCAAAGAGAAACAGCACGGCTGTCAGGGTATCGGTTGGTGATCGCGTGATCGCGGGCTGACTGGGGACTGTGGCCGCTGCCCAGCATCACAAGAGCATGGTACCACATACTGCTAGCCCAGGGAAAAGATCCAAATTCAAAATTCCAAGTACAGTTTCTGCAGAACGCGTAGCGCTTTCGCACCACCGTAAAGTTGAAAAATCAAACGCTGAACCATTGACAGATCGGGGTCTGCCTGTATGGAGAGCCAGAGACATACCACAGCAAGGCCCCAGTGAGCAGCTGCCCACAACTAACACCAAACAGTGCCTGCAGTGCATGTGTTCTCGGCACCATACTCCTGGAAGAACCAGAACCAAGGGCAGGCAGGGCGTACTGTGGGCCCAGATTCCTGGAAGGACAAGTAAGTAGAGACGTGCAGCTAAAAAGCGCTGCCAAACAGGCAGAATAAAGCCCCAACAAGCACCAGGGCAGACACCAGGGCAGTGGCCAGAGCTGAGTCCAAACAGAACCACAAGACAACTAAGCCAAGGAACTCTGACTGCAGGCTGCACCTGCCAGGAGAAAGGAAAACAGCAGGAGCTGCTTTTATGGACATTTCACTGTGTGCAGGCACTGCATGAGCTCAGTACAACTAACTAACCACTAACCCCAGTTTACAGGTTAAAAAGCAGAGATCTCAATAAATACAGCACTGGCCAAGGCCACAGGTTAATAAATGTCAATTCAAAACTAGAACCCAGGTTGGCTGACAGCAAAGTCCATATTCTCAATCTCCACATGACACCAGATTCTGGTCCAGTCAATAAAGAAAAAAAGGGGGGCGCCTGGGTGGCTCAGTCGTTAAGCGTCTGCCTTCAGCTCAGGTCATGATCCCGGGGTCCTGGGATCGAGCCCCGCATCGGGCTCCCTGCTCTGCGGGAAGCCTGCTTCTCCCTCTCCCACTCCCCCTGCTTGTGTTCCCTCTTTCACTGTGTCTCTCTCTGTCAAATAAATAAATAAAATCTTTAAAAATAAAGAAAGAAAGAAAAAAAGGAGGTATCAAAGGAGTTATAGGAAGGATTATGAAGATGGAGGGAGATGACATGAAGGTACTAACCAGGACTGAGCCACGAAAGGGACAGAGGAGGGTCTCACAGGCTCGAGGGGAAATGAGACCCTGAGGAGAGAAGGGCACGTCTTCAAAATGCAGCAGTCAACAGGTTTCTTTGTGGGGTGATAAATCATTCTGGAGTTACTGGTGCTGATTGCCCTTGTGAATGTACTAAAAGCCACTGAACTGCATACTTTAAAGGGTGATTCTATGGTATGTGAATTACATCTCAGTGATAAAAGGGGCAGTCCATGGGCTGACAGGTGGCAGTTACATTCTTGAAGAGGAGCTCTGAAAGGCTTCAATGTTGCTAACAGCCCACAGACAGGGCACTGGGCACCCTCTTCTCAGCAACAAATGACGAGACTGACACACACAGCCCCACCCTCAGGAGTCTGACCTCTAGCAGATCTTGAAGGACTCCGCCCAGAGAGGGTCCTACCTTTGAGCCTGAGCATGGAGCCATGGCTTCCCTGGGCCTTGGGGCGTTCTTATGGACAGGGATGGAAGTACCAGCCTCCTCGGGTGGGGAGCAGTGCTGACTGGGGCAAAGTTCAGCGCATGGAACCTGGCGCGGGCACGGAGCGTGCCGGCCTGTGTGTGTTAACACCACGATGGTCACGAGCGGAGGACGTGCCCTCTACAGGGGCACTGAGCCGCGGTGGCCGCATCCTCGGCTGCGCGTACAGCTGCCTGGCCTGCGGTCAGCCCCTCCACTTACTGACCTGATTACAGTTCTCTGTGTCTCAGTCCCCCCAACGACACAGTACAGATGAGGATGGTGTATCTCTCAGAGGACAATGTGAGTATCAAGCAAGATAATCTGTATGAAGTGCTCAAAACATGGCTGGCAAACTAAGTGCCCAATAAATGTCCGCAATTATCATTAGTCAGGGAGCAGGAGTTGGTCAAAGGCTTCCATGAGGAAACCTGGCTTGACTTCTACTCATTTTATTTATTTAAAGATTTTATTTATTTATGAGAGAGAGAGAGCGTGAGCATGCAAACACACGTGCAAAGTAGCGGGGAGGGGCAGAAGGAGAGGGAGAAGCAGACTCTGCTGAGCAGGGAGCCCGATGCGGGACTGGATCTCAGGACCCTGGGATCATGATCCCAGCCGAAGGCAGATGCTTAACCGACTGAGCCACCCAGGTGCCCGTTTTACTCATTTTAAATTAATGACCAGGGGCACCTGGGTGGCTCAGTCATTGGGCATCTGCCTTCGGCTCAGGTCATGATCCTGGCGTCCTGGGATCCAGCCCCGCATCGAGCTCCCTGCTCCACGGGAAGCCTGCTTCTCCCTCTCCTGCTCCCCCTGCTTGTGTTCCCTCTCTCACTGTGTCTCCCTCTGTCAAATAAATAAATAAAATCTTAAAAAAAAAAAAAAAAACTAATGACCAGACATCTCAAGTGAACATTAATATAGCATAGCCTTTGAACCCTAAGAAGTTAGTTTCCCTCTCTTAAGACAACTGAGACAAATTTTAGATGGGCACTAATTCTATATAGCTCATTGCACCAGAAGTCAAGTCAAAAAGAGGGAAAAAAAGAAGAAGTGCAATCCATCTGCCCATCCTGTGACCCCTCTGACCTGCTGTAACCACCAGAAGGCAGCAGAGGACAGGTGCCGTTTTCAGAGCCAGCTTCCAGTCCTGCCCTCTTGGAATCTTGTGACAGCGTGTGAAGAAGCCCTATCCAGCCTCCCTGAGGCTGACAGAAGCCTGGAGAGAGGCCTAAAGACCCAGCCAAGCCCCCAGCCACACAGGAAGCCAGGCGGACAACACGAGGAGCAGAGAGAAGCCATGCCAGCCAAGCCCAGCCCAGCCCAAACTGAGCTTAACCCACAGACTCACAAGCAAAAATAAAGAATGCTATTTTAAGTCACTGATCATCGGGGTGCTCTGTAACAAAGCAATACGTAACTACCATAACAACCACTTTATTCCTTCTACTCTCTCAACTCTCCAATAACCTTACCCTTTAACTCACAGAAAAAGCCAAAGGTCTCAAATGGGAATTCTCCCATCTTCCCTCTATCAAATCTACCAACCCAAATCACCACATCCACTCTTTCCTTCCCATTACAATGGAGAAAGGGGTCCTTGCTCCCACCAAAGGCCAGTCCCTCCACCTATGCTCTGGACCCCACCCTTCACACTCTCCCAAGATTGCTCCTCTGGTATCTCCAGACCCTTGTCCTCCACTAGCGTATTCCTGTCACTGTGCATGCACACAGGCACACACCCCCTGCCCCACAGACATTTCTCCAATCCCTGTTCACAGCAATGCTTCCTGAAAGAACTACTGTCCCCAACCCCTCTCCTCCCATCTGGCCTCTCTCTCCAGCATGCCACCAAACTACTTTTGTCAAGGAAGCCAATGACCACCAAGGACCACCTCTCAGCCCTTCCCTCACTCTACATCCCACAGCTTACCACCAGACTCTTAAGTACCAACCTCTCTTAGCCTCCTTGACACCATACTCTCCTAGTCTCCTCCAGCACCCAGAGCTACTCCAGGTCAGCTTCTATTTCCTGTGCTCACCTCCATAGCGGGCACACCCAATGTTCACCCTGGTCTCCCTTGTCTTCCTCTGTCGGGCATGTATAACGCAGGGTTTAAAAGTGCAGGTCTGGGATGCCTGGGTGGCTCAGTCAGTCAAACATATGCCTTCAAGTCATGATCCTGGGGTCCTGGGATCGAGCCCCGTGTTGGGCTCCCTGCTCAGCAGGGAGTCTGCTTCATCCTCTGCCTATACCCCTCCCCCTGCTCATGCTTGCACTCATGCTCTCTCTGTCAAATAAATAAAATCTTTTAAAAATTTGAAAGAAAAAAAAAGTCTGAGAGTTCTGGCTCCAGCTCATATCAGACTAATCTTCTTACCACTAATAATAAACTGTACAAGATATAAAAAACAGCTCTTTCAAGGTTGGAGAACAACCAGAAACATGAAGAAACTGGAGCGAACACAATTACTGGAAGGAGAACGAACTCGGAGCTCCACACTGAAATGCCTTCTGACCCGAGGGCACTTCCCAGCTCTCTCAGAACACAAGGTGACAGTGCTAGATGACTGCAGGCTTAGTGTCTTACTACAGGAGGAACAGAGGTCAGAGTTCAAGGCTATCGGAATGGCTGAAACTGGGCGACTGCCTCCGGCTCAGGTCATGGTCCCAGAGTCCTGGGATCAAGTCCCACATCGGGCTCCCGGCTCAGCAGGGAGCCTGCTTCTCCCTCTGACTCTCTCCCCTCTCATGCTGTCTCTCTCTCCCAAATAAATAAATAAAATCTTTAAAAAAAAAAATAGTGGCTGAAACTGAAAGGGAAAATCCAAAAGAAGTGAAAATCCCAGAAGTCTGCATTAAATTCCTCCCAAATCCTTGGCTGACTCCTAAACTGCACATGGTGGGAGGAGACACTAACGAATCAAGCAAAAAAAAAAAAAAAAAAGTAAAACTCATAGAAACAGAGTAGAAAGTGGCTGCCAGGGGCTGGGTGCAGGGGAGACAGGGGGAGGCTGGTCAAGAGTCCACACGCTGAGCTCGAAGACAAGTAAGGTCTGAGGATGTGATATAAAACACGGTGACTACAGCTGCTCACGCTGTATGGAATAGCTGAGATCTGCTGAGAGAGCACAACCTAAATGTTCACACACACACACACACACACACACACACACACGATACGGGAGGTGACAGATGTGATGATTAACCAGATAGGGAGAGTTCTCTCACAATGCATACATATATCAAATCATCATAATGTACTTTAAATAACTTATAATTTTGTCAATTTTATGTCAATAAAGCTGAAAAACACCAAGCAGAAAGCAACTGTTGTGAAGAGAAAGAGCTAAGCAAAGATGTCAGCAGCTGTCCAATCCTGGAGAGACAGAATTTGGAGTTTCAGTTCTGCCAAATTAGAAAGGTTCTCCATTAAAAACCTAGACAGGCCACACCTTAGAGGAATAAAAACCATGTTCCAGAACTGAAAGGTTATGTCTCAAAACTTAGGGCAAAAACAAAAGATCCACCCTACAGGCTACATGTTTCTATAGGATCAAGATGATCTCCCAAAAATTTAACAGTCTGCCTTCACAAAACTCAACACTCTTTACAGGAAAATAACCAAAAACAGAGTCTCTAGAATGTACCACCCATAATGTTCATTATATAATTAAAAATTACTAGACATGCAAGGCAGAAAAATGTGACCCATGATCAAGAGAAAAAACAATCTATAGGACCCACAAATGACCATATGTTGGAATTGGCAGATGAGAACTTCAAAACAGCAATTATAAATACATTAAAAGATTTGGGGAAAACATCAGAAGGAATGAAGAAGAAAAAAATATTAGCAGAGAAATGCAAACTTGACAAAAAAACCAAAAGGAAGTTCTAGAACTTTTGAAAAATACGGTATCTGAAATTAAAATGTTACTGGATGGAATTAACTACACAACGAACACAAAAAAAGAAAACAGTGACTGCATAGAATAGAAAACATACAAATATAAACACAGAGACAAAGAAATATTAAATACAAACGTATTCAAAACCTATGGGAGGATGTCAATCTAAAATAAGTATCACTGAAGTCCCAGGAGGAGAGGGGAAAGAATATGAGGCAGAAGAAATATCTGAGAGGCAATGGCCAAAAACCTTCCAAAGTTGATTAAATATACCAACACACAGATCCAAGGAACGAAGTAAATCCTTAAAAGGAAGAATACAAAAGCACTAAACCTAGAAAATTATAGTCAAATTGAAAGAGAAAAATTTTTAATAAAAAGAAAGTATTTATAATAAGTAGGGGCACCTGGATGGCTGTTAGTTGGGAGTCCAACTCTTGATTTTGACTCAGGTCATGATCTCAGGGTTGTGGGGTGGAGCTCCACATTGGGCTCCATGCTCAGCGGGGAGTCTGCTTGAGATTCTCTCTCTCCCTCTCCCTCTGCCCCCCACACCCCACACACACACATGCACACTCTTTCTCTAAAAATAAATAAATCTTAAAAATATATATAACAAAACACCTCAAACACAGCAGGAAAAAAGGTTAAGAATGATACCTGACTTCTCATCAGAAATAACAGATGCTAAAAAACAATGGCATAAATTCTTAAAAGTGCTGAAAGAAAAAAAAGCTATCAACCCAGAGGTCTATGCTCCGCAAAAATATCCTTCAAAACTAAAGGATAAAGACCTTTTCATCTTCACTACAGAGAACAAAGAGGGTCACCAGAGGGGAGGTGGATGAGTGGATGGGGAAAATAGGGGATGAGGATTAAAGAGTACACTTATCATGATGAAATAAAATAAAATAAAATGATAAAAAAAATAGAGACCTTTCCAGACAAACAAAAGCTGAGGGACTCTGTCCCCAGCACACTCACGATACAAGAAATGCTGAAGGAAGTGCTTCAGGCTGAAGAAAAATGATCCCATATACAAAACTAATCTTCAAAAAGGAAAGAACAACTTCCCAACTCATCTAAAGGGCTGGTATTGGGGCGCCTGGGTGGTTCAGTCGTTAAGCGTCTGCCTTCAGCTCAGGTCATGATCCCAGGGTCCTGGGATCGAGCCCCGCGTCGGGCTCCCTGCTCAGCGGGAAGCCTGCTTCTCCCTCTCCCACTCCCCCCTCTTGTGTTCCCTCTCTCTCTGTGTCTCTGTCAAATAAATAAAAATCTTTAAAAATAAATAAATAAATAAAGGGCTGGTATTACCAAAACCAGTGATATCATATGAAAAGAAAGTCATATGTAAATCTCTCTTACGAATATATATAAACAAACCCTCAACAAAACACTAGCAAATCAAATCCAGCCACATATAGCAAGCATTACACACCACACCAAGGGAACTTATCCTAAGACTGTAAAGTTGCTTTAACATCTGAAAATCCATTAATACGACACACCATATTGATAGGATAAAGGACAGAAATCAAATAATCTCAACAGGTGCAGAAACAGCATTTGACAAAATCCAACACCCTTTCATAATTAAAAAAGAAAAAATATGGGGCATCTGGGCGGCTCAGTCATTGGGCGTCTGCCTTCCACTCAGGTCATGATCCCAGAGTCCTGGGATCCAGCCCCGCATCGGGCTCCCTGCTCAGCAGGTACCCTGCTTCTTCCTCTCCTACTCCCCCTGCTTGTGTTCCCTCTCTCACTGTGTCTCTCTCTGTCAAATAAATAAAATCTAAAAAAAAAGAAAAAGAAAAAAAGGGCCCTGGATTTCATTTAAAAAAAAAGAAAAAGAAAAAATATTCCACAAAATAGGACTAGAAAGCAACTTCCTCAACCACCGAAGGCCCCATATCACCACTTCCATTCAATACTGTGTTAGAGGTTCTAGCCAGTATAATAAAGAAGAAAAAGAAATAAAAGGCATTAGAACTGGACAGGAAAAATAAAACTGTCTTCCTTCAAGATGATATGATTATATAGATAGAAAAATCCAAAGGAATATACAAACCCACTATGAGAACCGATAAATGAATTGAGCAAAGTTGCAGGATACATGATCAGTATACATAAACCAATTATTTCTGTACAACAAATAACTTTAAAAAATAGAAAATGGGGAGCGCCTGGGTGGCTCAGTCAGTTGAGCGTCTGCCTCTGGCTCAGGTCATGATCTCAGGGTCCTGGGATCAAGCCCCGGGTCAGACTCCCCGCTCAGCGGGGAGTCTACTTCTCCTTCTCCCTCTGCCCCCCCCCCCCCCCCCGCCCATAATCTCTCAAATAAATAAGTAAAATCTTTAACAAAAGATAAAAAATAGAAAATGGGGCACCTAGCTGACTCAGTCAGTGGAGTGTGTGACTCTTGATCTCAGGTCTGTGGGTGTGAGCCCCACACTGGGTGTAAAGATTACTTAAAAATAAGTAAATAACATATTTAAAATAAATGTTTTAAATAACCAAAAATATCAAATACCTACAAATACACTGAAAAAGTGTATCTTCACATTGAAAACTGTAAAATATTGCTCAGAAAAATGCAAGAAAATTTAAATAAATGGAGATATACCATCTGCACAGATCAGAAGACCATGTTAATACTTCAATTCTAAAATTGATCTATAGGGGCACCTGGGTGGCTCAGTCGTTAAGCATCTGCCTTCGGCTCGAGTCATGATCCCAGGGTCCTGGGATCGAGCCCCACATTGGGCTCCAGCCCCGCATCAGGCTCCCTGCTCAGCGGGAGGCCTGCTTCTCCCTCTCCCACTCCCCCTGCTTGTGTTCCCTCTCTCGCTGTGTCTCTCTCTGTCAAATAAATAAATAAAATCTTCAAAAATAAATAAATAAAATTGATCTATAGAGTCAATGTAATCCCAACCAAACTTCTAACAAAAATTTCTGTACATATTGAAGAGCTTATTCTAAAGCTGGCAAGACAATTTTGTAGAAGAATAAATGTGGAGAACTTACACTACCTGATCTCAAGACTTACCATTACAGTAATTAAGACAGCGTGGTGTTGGCATAAGATAAAAAAATAGACCAACAAAACATAACAGAAAACCCAGAAATAAGCCTGCACATGTATGTTTAATTTATAACAAAGCCTCCCCAAAATGATGCTAGAATGATTATATAACCCATATGGGGGTTGGGGGAAGTACCCTTATTTCACCTCACATTAAAAAATAATGCAAGAAGGGGCACCTGGGCGGCTCAGTCGTTGGGTGTCTGCCTTCAGCTCAGGTCACAGTCCCAGGATCCTGGGGTCCTGGGATCGAGCCCCACATCGGGCTCCCTGCTCTGTGGGGAGCCTGCTTCTCCCTCTCCCACTCCCCCTGCTTATGTTCCCTCTCTGTGTATCTCTCTGTCAAATGCATAAATAAAATCTTTAACTAATAATAATAATAAAAAAATAATAATGCAAGGGGAGCCTGGGTGGCTCAGTCCGTTAAGTGGCTGCCTTCGGCTCAGGTCATGATCCCTGGGTCCTGGGATCGAGCCCCACATCCGGCTCCCTGCTCAGTGGAGAGCCTGCTTCTCCCTCTCTCTCTGCCTGCCTCTCTGCCTACTTGTGCTTTCTCTCTCTGTGTCAAATAAATAAATAAAATCCTAAAAAAAATAATAATAATAGGGCGCCTGGGTGGCTCAGTTGGTTAAGCGACTGCCTTCGGCTCAGGTCATGATCCCGGAGTCCCGGGATCAAGTCCCGCATCAGCGAGGAGCCTGCTTCTCCCTCTGACCCTCCCCCCTCTCATGTGCTCTCTCTCTCTCTCTCTCATTCTCGCTCTCTCAAATAAATAAATAAATCTTTAAAAAATAATAATAATAATAATGCAAGAAGGATCATTCAGAAAGATCAGTATTTGCTTGGAGATGGAAAGGCAGGAACGGGTGGGATGGAGGGTTCCCAAAAGGATATGAGGGAATTTGGGGCATGGTAGACATGTTCACTACACTGTGGTGATGACTTCACAGGTGTATACAGATGTCAAAACTTATCAAATTTTACACTTTAAACACATGTGGTTTATTGTACATCAACTGAATCTCAATAAAGATATTAAAAAGAAAAAGGTGAATCATAAATCAAAATAAAAAAATACCACTATACAACTTTTACAGGGGTGCCTGACTGGTTTAGTCAGTGGAATGTGTGACTCTTGATCTCAGGGTTGCAAGTTCAAGCCCCATGTAGAGTGTAGTAATTACTTAAAAATAAAATCTTTAAAAAAAAAAAAAACTTTTACAAAAAAAAGGGGGGTGCCTGGGGGGCACAGTTGGTTAAGTGTCCGACTCTTGGGTGTCAGCTCAGGTCATGATCTCAGGATTCTGAGATGGAGCCCCACATCGGGCTCCATGCTCAGTGTGGAGTTTGCTTGAGATTCTCTCCCTCTCCCTGCTCTTCCCGCTTGTGCACTTGTGCTCTCTCTCAAATAAATACATTTTAAAAAAAGAAAAAGAGGGGCACCTGGGTGGCTCAGTTGGTTAAGCATCTGCCTTCGACTCAGGTCAAGATCCCAGGGTCCTGGGATCAAGCCCCACGTCGGGTTCTCTGCTCAGTGGGGAGCCTGCTTCTCCCTCTGCCTGCAACTCCCCCTGCTTGTGTGCTTGCACACACACGCTCTCTCTCTCTCTCTCTCTCTCTCAAATAAAATCTTAAAGAAAAAAAGAAAAAGAAAAAGACAGTGTCTGTCTTCACAACACTGTGCAGGCAAAATTCTGTTAGGACACATAATAAACATCAAAAAATATACTGACAGGACACCTGGCTGGCTCAGCTTGAGAAGCACGTGATTCTCGATCTCAGGCTTATGAGTTTGAGTCCCACACTGGGTGTAGAGATTACTAAAAATAATAATAAATTTAAAAAATATATATATTGACAAATTTTTTTTTACTTCACCCAAGTTAAAATTTTCTGTTCATCAAAAAACACCATTAAGAAAAAAACAGGCAGGGGCGCCTGGGTGGCTCAGTCGTTAAGTGTCTGCCTTCGGCTCAGGTCATGATCCCGGGGTCCCGGGATCGAGTCCCACATCAGGCTCCCTGCTCGGCGGGAAGCCTGCTTCTCCCTCTCCCAACTCCCCCTGCTTGTGTTCCTGCTCTCGCTATCTCTCTCTGTCAAATAAATAAAATCTTAAAAAAAAAGAAAGAAAAAAACAGGCAAGGGGCGCCTGGGTGGCTCAGTCGTTAAGTGTCTGCCTTCAGCTCAGGTCATGATCCCAGGGTCCTGGGATCGAACCCCACATCGGGCTCCCTGCTCAGCGGGAAGCCTGCTTCTCCCTCTCCCACTCCCCCTGCTTGTGTTCCCTCTCTCTCTCTGTCTCTTTCTGTCAAATAAATAAAATCTTAAAAAAAAAAAAAAAAAGATTTAAAAAAAATAAAATAAATAAAAAAGTTAATCTATACTATGACCCAGCAATTCCACTCCTAAATATTTACCCCCCAAAAATACCATATATCCACAAGACTTGCTAAGAATCTTGACTTTAGTCATAATAGCCAAAAAAGTAAAAGCAACCCAAATATCCATCAACAGGAAAAGATATATTTTCATGCAAATGAATACTACTCAAATAAAAAGCAAAAAATACAGATACAAGAGGTTTTTTTTTTTTTTTTTTAAGATTTTGTTTGTTTATTTGATAGAGAGCACACACCAGCAGGAGGAGGGGCAGAGGGAGAGGGAGAAGCAGATACCCGCTGAGGGGGGCACCTGATGCGGGAATCGATCCCAGGATCCTGAGACCATGACCTGAGCTGAAGGGAGAGACGCTTAACCGACTGAGCCACCCAGGCGCCCCCAGATACAAGCATTTAAATCAAAAAATCTCAAGGGGCACCTGACTGGCTCAATCAGTGGAGTGTGAAACTCTTGATCACAGAGTCGTGAGTTAGTGCCCCATGTTGGACATTGGAGATTACTTAAAAAGTAAATAATCTCAAAAGCATTACCCTGAGGAAAAGACGGACACAAAACAGCATATACTTTATAATTTTGTTTATATGAAGTTGGAGGACCCACAAAATTAATCTGTAATGAGAGAAATCAGAACAATGGTCGCTTCAGGATTTGGAGGTTGATTGTAGTAACTGAAAAGGGACACAAGGAAACTTTTAGGGATGACAGAAATGTTCTATATCTTGACATGAGTGATGTACACACTGGTGTATAATTTGTCAAAATTCATCAAACATATTTAAGATCTGCACATTTCATTGGGTGTAAAATATTCTTCAATAATTTTCAGTGGAATATTTTTAAGATTTTATTTATTTATTTGAGAGAGTGCAGAAAGAGAGAGCGAGCACACAAGCAATGGGGGTAGGCAGAGGGAGAGGGAGAAGCAGACTCCCTGCTGAGCAGGAAGCCCAACTCAGGGCTCGATCCCCAAAAATGGGATCACAACCTGAGCCGAAGGCAGACATTTAACTGACTGAGCCACCCAGACGCCCCGTAATATTTTTAAAGAAATAAAAGAGTAAAAAAATAGATAAAAGACCGCACATTCTGTGTTAAAAAGAAGGTTGCCTGCTGTACACAGATAGGACATGATTTCCAAGAAAACGATGGCTGAGGACGCTTTGAGGAATGGGGTGAGAATGAGACTGACTTCACGATACCTACTTTGGTACCTTCCAAATTTTACTCTTGAGTTCAGATTACCCTGTGCCTGAGCCACCCACAGAAGGTGAGAGTGAAAAGCACAAGCTCTCGAGTCTGACCACCTCAGCTGAGTCTTGGGTCTCCCATTTATTTATTGTGACATTGGATACATTCCTTAATTTGTGCCTCAGTGTCTTCATGTAAATATTAATAGGAATATCAAAAATAACTACCTCATTAGGTTGTTTTAAGAAGGAAATGTTTAGGAGGCGGACAGGGGAGGAGGGTGGGAAAAAAAGTAAATGCTTACTGGTTTAGAAGTCAAAATACAAAATTCAGCACTGGTTTTCACTCTGGTTTATAGAAAATTCTGCACAAGTCATGTACCTCCTTTCGTCAAAATGTGTGTTATATCTCACAAAGATACAGGGATAATAAAAGGTAAAGCACTTTGTTTAAAAAAAAAAAAAAGATGGTATATGCGATGCAGTTTAAAAAGTGCCTGGGCTTGTTTTTCTAAATAAAGCTTTATTGGAACACACGTGTATACACAAAAATGTCTGGTACATAATCAGTTACATTATTCAAAAATTTTAAACAGTATTTTCAAAGTTGGCCTTTTCCTTAACCAAAAGAAAAGGGAAGGGGGGGGCTTTAGTCAGCTGTCTGAGATGTAAATCCGGAGTCAATCATCTATTTGTTGTACACCTGTCTTTTCCTCTGTAAAATGGGGGACAATAGTTCCTATACCCTAGAGTTCCTTTGGGGATTAAATAATTCGTATAAAGCACTTTAGGCCGCAGCACACAATAAATGATCGCTCTTGTGCTGTGTGTCTGTAAATACACCGCCGTTACCAAGCCTTGCTGAGGGCCCGTCTACCTGCGTCCTGATCCTGAGCGCTCCTCTGGGCTCCAGACGCTTCTGCCAGGTATCTTCCTGCTAACGACCCTTGGATGTGTCAGACTTCCCCCACTACTCTGAACCAAGGGAAAACCTTTCTTTCCACCTCCAACCTAGCATGACACCCTGCTTCCCCAGCTCAGTGCACAGTGCCACAGCCCGCCCGGAAACCTAGAAAGCACCCTGAGCCCTCTCCACCACACCTCCCCCTCACCTACCTGCAAGTCCCACAGCTCTGCCTCCAGGTAGCTAAGCCGACCTGCAAGGTCTAAACCACAACGCACCAGCACCACCTCTCCTCCTCTTGCGCGCGTCCCGCCTCCGTCTCCATCCCCGGGCCCCGCACAAGCCAGCTCACAGCCCGCAAGGAAAAGCACGGCTGTAAGGCCAGCGGCCCACTCTGGCTCCTACCTATCTCCCCCTCACCTTGGCCACACGCTCGTCTCATCCGGGGTCCCGGAGAAGACCCACCACGGGCCACTGCATGTGCAGTCCCCTCAGCCTGGAGACCCTGCCCCCCGCCCCCCAACTCTTCTCAGCGAGCTGCTTCTCGCCTCTGTCCAGAGCCAGCGGACGGGAGTCAGAAAGTCCAAAGTGGAAGAGAAACCAGAAAGCAGGGAACATGAAGAGGTAAGAGCGGGGAGCGCCCGCGAGGCCACAGGAGCAGGTGACAGCCGGCTGGAGAAGGCACGGGGACACGACGGGCGGGGAGGGGCGCAGTGAGAGGCAGGGGCTGCACAGCAGGGAAGGGTGGGCGAGCTGGGGGCGCCGCGGCAGCCTGGGAGCTTCAGTAACAAGCGGGTGGGCAACGCACGCAGGCCACAGGGACGCGAAGCGGCAGGCCGCGAGGGGAACACGCGACAGCCACAGGTCAGGGAGCCGCGGAAGGGGGCCAGCAAAGGGCACGCGGAAGGCCTAGCCGGTGGGCTGGAGGAAGACAAGCGGCAGGAGGGGCGGGCAGGCCGGCCCGGGGAAGCTCCGCGCGCGGCAGGGAGAGAGTGGGCCGGGCAGCGATGGCCGGGGCGCTGCGGAGGCAGTCCCGCGGCCACAGGTAGCGAGGGGCAGCCCCGACGGGCGCGGCGCGCGGCGCGGTGGGTCGGGCCCCTCGCAGGCGCGGCGGGGGCGCAGGAGCGCGCGGAGGGGCGCGGGGACACGGACACGCGCGGCACCGACAGGCGAGGAGGGCGCGTGGGGGTCGGGAGCCGGACCCGCCTCGGGGACAGGGGGCGGGGAGGCGAGGGGGAGCGCGGCGGGGGCACAGACCGGGGGGACACTGACGGGGCGG
>NC_058407.1:566782-610130 GCF_002201575.2 Neomonachus schauinslandi
GGGCGCGGCGGCGCGCGGCGGCGCGCTCACGTGGACGCGGCCGCGGCGGGAGCGCGGGGCGGTGGGGGGCGGCCTTCGGTCACTTTTTCCTCTGAGGTACTGCCAAATTAACTTGTTTTGAGATAATGCCATGTCAGCAACAGAACAGCCCCTCCAGAGGCCTGAAGTGATCTGCGGGTCACACACCTGGGGCAGGGGTCTCCCCGTTTTCCGCGGGCTTCCCCTCTACTTGAAGGCTTCTCCCGCCGGATGTTTCCTGAACTCCCCGGCACCTGGGGTGGGCACGGCCAGAGCAAGCGTGAACGGTGTGTGCCATGCGCAGGTCCCTCTGCGTCCGTTTCCTACCTGGACTGGGAGCCACCAGACTCACTCTTTTTCCAGGTGCCCCACGGGTGCTTGAGTGTTTTGCACATTGAAATATGTGCCCATTTAATTCAATCAGACTAATCTCTAAAATGAGATTTATCGGGCAGCTGGGGGGCTCAGTCGGTGATGCTCTGCCCTCGGCTCAGGTCATGATCTCAGGGTCCTGGGGTCGAGCCCCGAATCGGGCTCCCCGCTCAGCGGGGAGCCTGCTTCTCCCTCTGCCCCTCCCCCTGCTCATGCCCTCTCTGTGTCTCACTCTTTCTCTCAAATAAATAAAATCTTTTTAAAAATAATAATAAAATAAAATACAATGAGATTTATTATTTCAAGAGTCAGCGTGAAGAGTGGGGAAATGTTGGAAATGGAAATCGAACACCTGAGGAATATCTAGCACAACCAGCGGCATCCCCTCCAAATTCACCGTGTGCTCGGAGGAAGTGGATCTGGGCCATTGCTATGCCAAACTCTACCAGCAGAGGGTGCAGGAGAGACGCTGCGGGAGAAGGGGCTCGTTCTGGGGCTCGCTCTGCGGGTTGCAGGCACCACCTCCAGGTGCGCTCTTCCCTGCGGCTAGTTGCTGCGGACAGCAGCTTCTCCAGCACCCCCTTGGGTGGCTGTAGGGCAGAATGTCTCTGGTGAGACGTCTCCCCCTGAACAGTTTCCCCCAGCATCCTGCAGGGCAGATATCTAGCAAGTTCTGTAGGGGTTAAAAAAAAGCATCCGTGGGAGCCTGGGAGGCTCAGTGGGTTGAGCATCCAACTCTCGGTTTGGGCTCGGGTGGTGATCTGGTGGTTGTGGATTGAGCCCTGTGTCTGCGCTCAGTGTGGAGTGTGCTTTAGATTCTCTCTCCCTCTCCCTCCTGCTCACTCTCTTAAATGAATAAATAGTCTTAAAAAAAAAAAAAGTATTAGCCCTACAAGCAAGAAGAGAAATGCCCTGCACGCCTGCAAGTGAAGGCCCCTTGTAGTAGAAGCTGGCGGTCCCATGGATTGAGCTGCAGAATGGGGGCTCAGGGCCAGAAGGCCGAATGCCAGAAATGTTCCCGCTGTTTTTTCTGCTGTGTGAGTGCCCGCAACCCTCTGCCTGTCTTGATGTTCTTCCTGTGCTCAGGCCACAGTGCCTGGGGTCAGCCTGGGCCCTTCTCCTCTTAGATTCCACACTGGATTTATCAGCAAATCCCTCCACTTTTAAATACAGCCAGCTCTGCACGACCATGCACTGGTCCAAGACCAGTTTCTCTTACCTGGCTGGTAACAGCAGCCTCCCAATGGATTCCCTGCTTCTATCCTGGATTCTTGCTATAGGCCGGCTTACATCAGCATAGCACCTAGAGGGGTCCAGTGAAAACAAGCCCATCACATCCCTCCCCCAGCTCTTCTCTCATACAGCCAGAAAGCCGAGTCCTTGCTGTTACTCTAAGGTCCTGTGTGATTTGTTCCCATTTCCCCTACTCCGCCCCTTGTTCATTTGGTTCAATCATGATAACCTCCTGCCACAGCCCACTTGCCCATGCTTTCCTCTAGTTATTGCTGTGCTTACTAACTTCCTCCTAGATCTTACTCCCTTGTCCCCTTCTCAGTGAGGGCTTCCCTGACCTCTCTATTTCAAATCTCAAGCCTACATACACCCATGCACACACATGTCCATGCACACATGCACACCTTATAGCCTTTCCCTGCTTGGTTTCTTCCCCTTTGTATCAGTAGTCATGGTCCAATAAGGGGACAGAAACCACACAATGACTTCAACAGAGAAAGCTTGATATAAAAATTATTGATAGCAGGGGATTAATTACAAAGGAGTAAAGGGAACTCTATATTCAAGAAAGGACATAACTTGGAAGGGAGGTCCCCTCCCCAGGTGAGAATTCATCCTGTGTTGCTGGGTTGTGTGCTGCAGCCCAGTGGATAACAGAGACATTCCCTGGGTTGTCCAGGGATAGAGGTGATATGAACAGAGGCTGATGGACAAGACTATACCCCTCCGAGGTACAGGCCAGTTCTGCCGAGGTGTCTGTGGGCACCCGAGAATCTCCCTGAGAATCTGCCCACAAGGCTGATGCTGAAACTCAGTGGGAAGCCATTCACAGACCACTGCATGTCTCCCACATGTGGCTCTGGCAGCTACAGAAGAAAAAGAAAACACACCTAAACCAGGAAGTCCCTCTCCAACGCTCTCTATGGGCAGAACTTAACATCTTGCCAAATGCAGAAGAGAAATGTTTCTAGGATCCAGCTGCATTATTGCAGAGCAGGCAAGCAGAGGTGGGTTTAGAGCTGAAGCATAAATGGAAAACGGGTAGAGTCTGAGCTCTGGATAGTCAGTTTCCATTTGCATACTTTCAAACATATTTGAACTTCCACTCAACAACAAAACAATGCTATATTTTTGCCTAACAAGATACATCTGTCCTTACGCAAGAGAAGAACGAGCATGGCAAATGAGCACATCTGCAGTCACAACTGCCACTGTATCTATGATTGGCTGCATTCCTTACTCTTCAAATTCCATCACTGTCCCATTGAGTATTCTCTTATGCTCTTACGTTAAAGCAAAATGATAAAGCTAAACTCTGACCACCTGTATATTTTAAAAACTTGAAAGGAGAGAGAAGAAAATGGTGAGTAGAGACAAGGAAGCACTGAACATGCAGAGAGAGAATATGTACAGCAACCACAATCCTTGTTTCTGTCAGTGCTCACAAGACATAGTTGGTATGTAGGGCGCCTGGGTGGCTCAGATGGTTAAGCGTCTGCCTTCGGCTCAGGTCATGATCCCAGGGTCCTGGGATCGAGTCCCACATCGGGCTCCCTGCTCCTTGGGAGCCTGCTTCTCCCTCTACCTCTCTCTGTCTCTCTCTGTCTCTCATGAATAAATAAATAAAATCTTTAAAAATAAATAAAAAATAAATTAAAAAAAGACATAGTTGGTATGTAAGGCTCCTTCCCAGCCTTATCTCCTAAACTGCTTTATAGCGTACACAAAGCAGCTAAAACAGAGCCAAGCTGAATTCAGTATTTTTTTTTAAAGATTTTATTTATTTATTTGACACAGAGAGAAAGCACAAGTAGGCAGAGAGGCAGGCAGAGAGAGAGGGAGAAGCAGCCTCTCCACTGAGCGGGGAGCCGGACGTGGGGCTCAATCCCAGGACCCAGGGATCATGAGCTGAGCCGAAGGCAGCAGCCCAACCGACTGAGCCACCCAGATGCCCCTGAATTCAGTATTTCTGACACAGAAGGATCAACTAAAATAAATTCTACCACTAAGAACACCAAATGCAAAGTTATTCACCAATACATTGGAAAAAGTAAAACTGTAATGTAAAATGAGTGCTGCCTAGGGGTGCTGGGCTGGCTCGGTCAGTAGACTATAGGAGTCTTGATCTCAGGGTCATGAGTTCAAGCCCCACATTGGGTGCAGAGATTACTTAAAAATAAAATCTTTTTTTGGGCGCCTGGGTGGCTCAGTTGGTTAAGCGACTGCCTTCGGCTCAGGTCATGATCCTGGAGTCCCAGGATCAAGTCCCACATCAGGCTCCCTGCTCAGCGGGGAGTCTGCTTCTCCCTCTGACCCTCCCCCATCTTGTGCTCTCTCTCTCTCTTTCATTCTCTCTCTCAAATAAATAAAATCTTAATAAATAAATAAATAAAATCTTTAAAAAAATATTTTATTTATTTATTTGTCAGAGAGAGAGAGAGAGCGGCAGGCAGAGGGAGAAGCAGGCTTTCTGCTGAGCAAGGAGCCCGATGTGGGACTCGATCCCAGGACTCTGGGATCATGACCTGAGCTGAGGGCAGACGCTCAACAGACTGAGCCACCCAGGCGCCCCTAAAAGATACAATCCTCAATAAAATAAGTGCTACCTCTGGAGCACCATCAGAACAGGAGGGACTGTGGTCCTACCCTGTTCTGCAAGAACCCCACAGTGCTGCCAGGCAGAGGCAGGGCATCGCAAGACCACTGCTCCACAGACCCACAGAAGAGAAACACAGGGCGATCCACACCTGTGTACACCATTACCACATTCCTGCCTGTCAAAGACAGAAAACCATGAAAGCAGTAGAAGTAAAGGGTAAGAATGATACAATTAATAGCTGAAATCTCCTAAGAGACAATGAAGACCATGAGGCAATAAAATGGCATATTCAAAGTGCCAAAGGAAAAGTAAAACCTGTCAATGAAAAAATTCTATACCCGGAATGACGATCCTCAAAAATGAAGGTGAGATCAAGATATTCCCAAACAAAATAGAAAATTCATTGCTGACAAATCTGCCTTACCCGAAATACCAAAGGCAGTTCTTCAAGCTGGAAGGAAATGGAGCGCCTGGGTGGCTCAGTCGTTAAGCGTCTGCCTTCCGCTCAGGTCATGATCCCAAGATCCTGGGATCGAGCCCCGCATCGGACTCCCTGCTCAGTGAGAAGCCTGCTTCTCCCTCTCCCACTCCCCCTGCTTGTGTTCCCTCTCTCGCTGTGTCTCTCTCTGTCAAATAAATAAATAAAATCTTAAAAAAAAAAAAGAAAGGAAATGACATAAGATGGTCATGTAAATCAGTAGGAATGAATGAAGAACCAAATTCAGGAACATGTAAAAAGTATTACTACCAAGATTATTGGGGTTTATCCCATTGGAATGCAAAGTTGGTTTAGTGTCCAAAACTCATTTAATGCAATACACAATTGACAGAATAGAGGGTAAAAACCACAGGATTGTCCAATGACTGCAGAAAAGACATTTGACTAAAGTTAATGCCTATCACAATAAATACTCTCAACCAACTAGGAATAGATTCCTCAAGTTCATCAAATATATCTAGGAAAAATCTGTACCTAACATGAAACTTAATGGTGAAGGATTTAATGCTTTTCCACTAAGACTGAAAATGAGGCAAGGTTGTCTGCTTTTACCACTTCAATTTGACCTTGTTAGATTGCGTGTCAGGAGCTTGGAAGTTACCACTCATTCTAACAGGTAAAAAGCTGAACAGAATGAAAACCAGCTGCTCTTGGGTCTGTAAGAGAAGGGAGGGAGGACACAGCAAACCACAGATTGGAGAGACAGATAGGTAAACAGAAGCCATCACAGCTTACCAGAGCAAAGACTAATAAGCAGAAACTACCATGGGAGCCGTGCCAGCACGAGGCCCCTCGGCTATGACGGATGGATTCCCAGAGGCTCAGAGTGGACAGTCCTGAGATTTAACAACTTTGGGAGATCCAGTCGTAAGGGCCCCCACAACACTGTGAGATTTATCTCCAGGACCATGGCCAGGTTCCCACAGTAAATATCGGAGAAAAATTCCCTCCTGCTTCCTGCTGGGGAGGGGCCAAGAGCCATTTTGAAAGGTGCTAGAGCCCTTTGTTCTTACCAAGGCCTGTTCTCAAGGGAGACTAGTTAACCAGAGCCTCGCTGACCTCAGGGAAGGGAAATCCCCAGCTGCCACCCTCTAGAGATGCCTGTCCCAGCTAAGAGGAGAGGGAAAAAAAGGATGGACAAGCACTGGTGAATCTCCCAGTCCAGAGCCACAGACTCATTAAAGATGGAAGCCTAATCACAGGACTATAAAGACTTCCTCTCTCCCCACACTTCACTGTCACATTACTAAAAGCCTATTTACAGCAGTTCCTTTCACCCAGTACATCATGTCTGACTATCAAGAAAAATTACAAGGCAAACTACACAATTAAAAAACACAATGAAAAAACCCACAATTTGAAGAGACAGAGCAAGTTTCAGAACAGACATGGCAGGGATGTTGGAATTATCAGAGCAGAAATATAAAACACTGATTAATATGCTAAGGGCTCTAATGGATAAAGTAGACAGCATGCAAGAACAGATGGGCAATGTAAGCAGAACAACAGAAATCCTGAGAAAAAACAACAACAAAATGCTAGCGAAGACACTGGAGCAGAAATGAAGAATGCCTTTTGTGGGCTTACCAGACAGGACATGGCTGAGCAAAGAATCTCTGAGCTAGAGGATATGTCAGAAGAATCCTTGAAAACTGAAAAATAAAGAGAAAGACTGAAAAAAACAGGAGAGAATATCCAAAGACTGTGGGACAACCATAAAAGGTGTAACACACCTGTAATGGGAACACCAGAGGGAAAAGAAAGGCAGGAACAGAAGAAATATTTGAAATCAAGGGTGCCTGGGTGGCTCAGTCGTTTAAGCGTCTGCCTTGGGCTCAGGTCATGGTTCCAGGGTCCTGGGATTGAGCCCCACATCAGGCTCCCTGCTCAGAGGGAAGCCTGCTTCTCCCTCTCCCACTCCCCCTGCTTGTGTTCCCTCTCTCGCTATGTCTCTGTCAAATAAATAAAAAAAATATTTTTTAAATATTTGAAATCATTCTACATTGTACAAAAGATTCTAGCCAGTGCAATAAGGCAAGAAAAAAATTAAAGGCATACATATTAGAAAGGAAAAAGCAAAATCATCTTTGTTCACAGATGATATGATTATCTATTTAAAAATCATAAGGAAAGGAGTGTCTAAGTGGCAGATTTAGTTGAGTGTCCGACTCTTGGTTTCAGCTCAGGTCGTGATCTCAGGGTTGTGAGATTAAGCAACATTCCCTCCTCCGCCCCCGCCATGCACTTTCTCTCAAATAAGTAAATAAAAGCTTTAAAAACAATAAAAATCATAAGGAATCTACAAAAAAAAAAAAACCCTACTAGCAGTAATAAGTAGTTTAACAAGATCAGAGCATATAAAATCAATATATAAAGAACAGTTATATTTCTATATACTAGCAACAAGCAATCTGAACATTTTTTTAAAAGATTTTATTTACTTGAGAGAGAGAGAGCACAAGCAGGGGGGGTGGCAGAGGGAGAGGGAGAAGCAGGCTCTATCCCAGGATCCCGAGATCATGACCCAAGCCAAAGGCAGATGCTCAAGCAACTGAGCCACCCAGATGCCCTGAACATTTTTTTTTTTTTAAGATTTTTTATTTAAGGATGCCTGGGTGCTTCAGATGGTTAAGCATCTACCTTCAGCTCAGGTCGTGATCTCAGGGTCCTGGGATGGAGCCTGCTCCCGGCTCAGCGGGGAGTCTTCTTCTCCCTCTGCCTCTCCCCGCTGCTTGTGCTCTCTCTCTCTCTCTCTCAAATGAATAAATAAAATATTTTTTTTTTAAGATTTTATTTATTCATTTGAGAGAGAGAGAATGAGAATGAGAGAGAACACATGAGAGGGGATAGGGTCAGAGGACGAAGCAGACTCCCTGCCGAGCAGGGAGCCCGATGTGGGACTCGATCCAGGGACTCCAGGATCATGACCTGAGCCGAAGGCAGTTGCTTAACCAACTGAGCCACCCAGGCGCCCAAATAAAATATTTTTTAAAAGGTTTTTTATTTGGGGCGCCTGGGTGGCTCAGTCGTTAAGCGTCTGCCTTCGGCTCAGATCATGGTCCCAGGGTCTTGGGATTGTGTCCTGCATCAAGCTCCCTGCTCAGCAAGAAGCCTGCTTCTCCCTCTCCTACTCCCTCTGCTTGTGTTCCCTCTCTTGCTGTCTCTCTCTGTCAAATAAATAAATAAAATCTTAAAAAAAAAAAGGTTTTTTATTTATTTATGGGGGGAGCAGAGGGAGAGGGAGAAGCAGCCTCCCCTACTGAGAGCCGGATGCTTCACTGACTGAGCACCCAGGTGCCCCTGAAAATTTTTAAGAAAAAAATTCCATTCACAGGAAAAGTGTAGGTGAGTGGATGGGTGAAATAGGTGATTGGGATTAAGAGTACACTTACCGTGATGAGCACAGAGTAATGTATAGGATTGTTGAATCACTATATTGTACACCTGAAACTAATATAATACTGCATGTTAATTATACTTAAAAAAAAGAAAAAATCCATTCACAATTGTATCAAAATGAATAAAATTCTTAGGAATAAATCTAACAAGTGTGTACAAAAAAGAGTTGATGCAGCAGTCTAAACACTTATCCTTAGAAACACCCTGCCTACTAACTTAACCCTTGGCAGGCATCTGGGAACCTGGATTTCAGGAGAGCTCCCATCACTCCAAAAAAGTGATCAGAGTGGTTCATAATGTATAAACTGTACAAACAATATGATTTAAAAATTTTTTTTAAAGATTTTATTCATTTGCCAGAGAGAGCACATGTACAAGCAGGGGGAGCACAGGCAGGGGGAGAGGCAGAGGGAGAAGCAGGCTCCCTGCTTAACAGGGAGCCAGATGCGGAACTTGATTCCAGGACCCTGGGATCATGACCTGAGCTGAAGGCAGCCGCTTAACCAACTGAACCACCCAGGCATCCTAAACAATATGATTTATACTGACTATCCGTTTTCTTTCTGGGTATGTGGAATTTGCGCAGGTACCAGGCAGAGACTGCCTATCTGACCAGCCCTGTAGTGAGTTGAATGGTGCTCCTTCCCCTAAAGATATATCCACCTAAAACCTGTCAATGTGACCTGTGGAAAAAGGGTCTTTGCAGATGTCATTAAATTAAGGATCCTGAGATAGATCACCCTTGATTCGGGGTGGGGGGGGAGGGGTCGGCCATCCTAAATCCAAAGACAAGTGTCCTTCTAAGAAAAAGCAAGAAGACACAGAGGACAAGTTGATGTAAAAATAGAGGTAGAGATTAGAATGATACATCTACACTCCAACCAAGGTTTGCAGGCAGCAATCGGAAGTTAACAGAGAGGTCTGGAACAAATTCTTTCTCGCAGCCTCCAGAAGGAACCAAACCTGCTGACACCTTGATTTCTGACTTCTGCCTCTCAAACTGTAAGACAATACATCTCTGTTGTTTTAAGCCACCTAGTTTGTATCCATTTGTTACAGCAGCCTTAGGAAAGAAACAGGAATTCCTGGTAAGCATCTCTAACGAACTTCCCTGGTTGGCAACATTTCACACCCTTTATCACAACTCATTGGGACATTTAAGTGCCTCCTCTGGGACTCCACTGAGAGAGGACCCTGGAGGCTGGAGGCTGGCTGACTCCGGCCTGGGCTAGCTTAGCCTAACTTTGGAGCGGGAGCTTTCATACAAACTCAAATACATACGGCACGTCTGATCGGGTAAGTTACCGTCTTAGCTCCAAACTTGCCCTTCGGCGGTGTGGGGCTGCTGGGGCCTCTGCAGCCACTTTTCGGGGGACACATTTCTGCAGGCAAGGCTCTGCGCAGTGCGAGCGCTCGAGGGAGACGGGAGGCCAGGGAGGGGCGGGGCCTTGGCCGGCAACCTCGCGTCTCCATCGCGGCACAGGTGGCTCGAATGATAGTTGTTACAGGCATTCTATTCGGTTTCGACCCACAGGCCTGAGCGTGCAAGGCAGCCCAACCGGGTCACAGAAATATTGGGGAGCGGGGGAGCGCCGGCCGCAAGAGGAGAGGCAGAGGCGCGCACGGCCCTGGAGACAACGATGCCCCGCTCAGTGTTCGGATACGAGCCCGGGACCTGACACCCTGTGCGAACCCCACACCTCGAGGCGACCCCAGGGAGAACAAGAGCGGGAGACCCGGAATCGCTACCAACGTTCCAACTAGGCTGGGATTCGTGTCAGGCGGCTGGCAGGGTGTCAGCAGCGACCGCGCACGCTCCCGCCAGCCTCCACTCCACACCCTTCTCGGGCTTCCCGGCTCGTCCGAGCGGCGCCCCCGGAAGCCCCAACCCCCGCCTGACCCGACTTCCCAGGGTCTCCCACGGCGCCGCCACCGCCCTCCCGGAAGTCCCTCCTCCTGGCTCTGGCCGCTCTGGCCCGAGCGGGCGCTTCTCGCTGGTGGGCTGGGCGCCGCTCCGCCGCACGGCGCTCCTCCGGCCGCCAGGGGTGCGGAGGCCGTGCCAGGGCCCCTCTGGCCCGCGGCGGCCGCTCTACTGCTCCGCGGCGCGGTCCCTTCCGGTGCCGAGGCCACCGCCTCCGGGCTGTTCCCCCGGCAACGGCTCGGAACCGTTCCCCCGGCAACGAGCGGCGGGCGCAGTCCCCGCAGCCCCCGCAGCCATGGACGCGCTGTCCGGCGCCGGGCCTCGCCGGGCTCGCGGCCGCCTGGGCGCGGCGTCCCCCGGAGCGCGGGCTGCGGCGGCGCCCTGGGCGCGCTTCTCGGCCTGGCTGGAGTGCGTGTGCGTGGTCACCTTCGACCTGGAGCTGGGCCAGGCCCTGGAGGTGAGCGGGGCGGCCGGGCGGCGGCGGCGGCGGCGGCGGCGGCGGCGGGGGCGGGCCCTGCCCTGTAGGCCGCCGGCAGCCCGGGAGCCGTCTGCGCGGGAGGAGCCCTCGAGCCGACCCCCCGGGCGGCCTCTTCCTCCTCCGAAGCCCTGCGCCGGACTTCCCCCCGGGAGGCCGGAGACGGGGGCCCTGCACTTGGCATAACCAAAGGGGTGCTCCTGATTTTTCCTGGGAAAATCCGCCTCGTCTTTCCCCTCCCCCCACGAGCTGCGGGACCTCCTCCGCTCGGGTGCTCCAGCCGGAACCCCGGGGGTCAAGCAGCATTCGAGACGCGTTAGCTCTGTTGCTGTCACCCCTCCTGACTGTCCTTCAAAGTCCAAGCTTTGTGGCTCTCCTGCTTGGAATCCTCCCGCACCTGCTCGTGCATTTAGAATCAGACCCAGCCTCCTTGTCCCTTTCCAGCCACGCCCGCCTTCCTTCTGTTGGCCAGCTGCGCCCCCCTCGCCGGGCCTGGGGAGTTCCCGTCCTGGGCCGCTTCCCTTCCTCCATGCGGCCGGGGGGGGGGGGGGGGGGGAGGCCTCCCTCGGGCCTGTCGGAATGGGCTTGCCTCCGCTCCGAAGGCCGGGGCGCAACACCAGGAGCTGTGGAGAGCTAGGCTTCGCCACACTGTCGGAAGGAGCTTTCTGAGAGCCCGAGAGCTAGGACACCCGTGACCGCAGATGGCTGCGACGAGGCTGAACCGCCATTTCCGGGAAGCCAGGGCAGTGGTGGAGGGAAGGGGTGTGTTCTCAGGCTTTGCTGAACCCCGAGAGGCTGTGGGAAACCCGAGTCTTCTAAACAGAAGGGCCGCTCTACTGCTTTTGGAGGACTTTTGCACCCCAGCCCTGTGCCCAGCTCTCTATGGACACCCCATTCCGGCACAGCCATCCCCACCAGGTGTGCATTACTGGGGTAGCCCCACTGGTCCGAGAGGCCTGAGCAGAGAGCTGAGATGATCTGCCCCGTGTTACAGAGCCCACATTCTTGCCGTTGCCCAAATTGCTACTCAAAAAATCACATGAGAAGTTAAGAGATTCTCCTGCTTCCTTAAGGCATTCTCCCGTACATCTTTCTAGAATTTAACCACTTAGAAAGCTAATTCTAGGCGAGTACTACTTTTTTTTTTAAAGATTTTATTTATTCATTTGAGACACAGAGATATATATAGAGAGAGAGTATGAGCAGTGGGAGAAGCAGAGGAAGAGGGAGAAGCAGACTCCCCACTGAGCCAGGAGCCTGATGTGGGGCTCGATCCCAGGACCCCGGGATCATGACCTGAGCCGAAGGCAGACGCTTAACAACTGAGCCACCCAGGCGCCCCTATTTTTCTTATTCTTTTTATTTTTTTTCTTAAGGATTTTGTTTATTTGACAGAGAAAGAGACAACAAAAGAGGGAACACAAGCAGGGGGAGTGGGAGAGGGAGAAGCAAGCTTCCCACCGAGCAGGGAGCCCGGCGCGGGGCTAGATCCCAGGACCCTGAGATCGAGCCCGGCGCGGGGCTAGATCCCAGGACCCTGAGATCATGACCTGAGCCAAAGGCAGACGCTTAACAACTGAGCCACCCAGGCGCCCCTATTTTTCTTATTCTTTTTTTTTTTTCTTAAGGATTTTGTTTATTTGACAGAGAAAGAGACAGCAAAAGAGGGAACACAAGCAGGGGGAGTGGGAGAGGGAGAAGCAGGCTCCCCGCAGAGCAGGGAGCCCGATGCGGGGCTCGATCCTAGGACCCTGGGATCATGACCTGAGCCGAAGGCAGACGCTTAACCATCTGAGCCACCCAGGCGCCCTAGGCGAGTACTATTAAAGGCTCCGTGTGCTTGGGCTTCGGAGCCTTTGGTGAGGTGACACGGCTCTGGAAGGGGGTGTTGGGGACCCAGGGCCCCTCTAAATCACCAAGTCTATGTGGGAATTGGGCCATGAATCTATCAGACAGTCCTCATCAGGTTTGCCTCTTGATCGGGGGTTATTTCAGTTGAACCTTCCGGGTTTTGAGGAGCACCTGCCCCATGCTCACTTATTCACAGCTTGGACTGCCTGAGCACCACAAACACCCCAGCATTGTACGAGGTGCTGGGCTGCCTTCCAGGAGCTCGTGGCCCACAGATGCTCTGTGGACAAATGCAGCTCAGAGGAAGAGGTAGGGCATGGCCAGTCTTGGAGGGTGGTACGGGGGCAGCCGGGCAGGGGAGAAGAGCCTGCTTCAGGTAACCCCTCCCTCAGAAAAGCCAGCAAAAATAAAGGCAAGGAGCTGTCCACTCGTTCATCCAATAAACCAAGTGCTGAGCAGCCAGGCCCTACAGCAACAGTGCTGGGCACGGGGAATGCAGAGTTAGGCGAGAAGACAAGGCCCTGCCCTCCAGGAGTTCACATTCTGTGCTAGAGACACAGTGGTTCAGGACCCCCAGCGCACACAGGCTATGGGGGGGAGGGGGGATCCAAGCCAATAGGTACACTGAAGCCTACAGGTGAGGCAGAGGAGGGCAGGCAAGGCCTTGGGGGATGGGGGGGACAAGAACCTGTGGATCGGCTGAGGAGAGGGTCTGGCTCCGTCATCCCAGCTCTCCGCGTCCCAGCACATCTGGGAAGCCTGTGGAGTGAACTCTGGCTGGAGGGCCCAAAGAGGCTCTCTGCACTGGGGTGTTCATGTCCTCCCAGGACATAGCTCCTACACTGCACAGTCCCAGGACCCTTTACAATCGTAAAAATTATTGACTCCAAAAAGCTTTTTGTATGGGTCATACCTATCAATGTTTACTGTGTTAGAAGTTAAAACTGAGAAAATTAGGGGCGCCTGGGTGGCTCAGTCGTTAAGCATCTGCCTTCGGCTCAGGTCATGATCCCAAGGTCCTACTCAGCCGGGAGCCTGCTTCTCCCTCTCCCACTCCCCCTGCTTGTGCTCGCTCTCTAGCTGTCTCTCGCTCTCTGTCAAATAAATAAAATCTTTACAAAAAAAACTGAGAAAACTTAAAATACTTACTAAGGTATTGTAAAAAAAAAAACAAATGCTGTGTTAATATAAATATTTTCTTGAAAACAACCATATTTTCCAAAACAGAATTTAGTATCATTTGACACTTTCACAAACCTTTTTTTTTTTTTTTTTGAAGATTTTATTTTTATTTAGTGAGAGAGTGCACATGAGTGACTGGGCAGAAGGGCAGAGGGAGAGGCAGAGGATCTTAGAATCCTTGCTGAGCATGGAGCCTGATGTTGCGGGCCTTGAACTCAGGACCCTGAGGTCATGACCTGAGCTGAAACCAAGAGTCGGATGCTTAACCCCCTAAGCCACCCAGACGCCCCCTACTTTTATAAACCTTTTTTTTTTTTTTAAAGATTTTATTTATTTATTCATGAGAGAGAGACAGAGAGAGAAGCAGAGGGAGAAGCAGGCTCCTGGCTGAGCAGGGAGCCCGATGCGGGACTCGATCCCAGGACTCCGGGATCATGACCTGAGCCGAAGGCAGACGCCCAACCGTCTGAGCCACCCAGGCGCCCCCTTTTATAAACCTTTTAAGCATCTGGTCAGATAGAAGAGAGCTGGATCCCCACATCAGCTTCTGCTGTGTATCCTGTGATAGTGTGTGGTGCAGCCTCTGCGAACAGCCTTGCACACAAGTAACAGGATGAGCGTGAAGGAGGCAGCTTTGACCTCGTGGAGTCCTAAGGCTCTCTAGGACACTGAAGCACTGTCCTAGAGAGGTGCCTTCTTGAAGGACACGTGGCCGCATCTGTCTTCCTCAGGGATGGCTGAGCTGCACTGGTGCTGGCTGGCTCAGCAGAAACAAGGCCCTCGTGGGCCTGGGAGGATGGGGTCCTCGGGCAGCACAACTCCTTGCTTTCTGCCTCTCTGACGGTCGGCTCCATTCCTTTCCTCCTTGAGGCATGGCTCAACTTGGCCTTCCCTTTGGTCTCTGTTCCCAGGAGAAGCTGCACCAGGCCATAAACATGGGTTCCCTGGCCATGGATGCAGAGGCCAACATGGCCTGCTTTGATGCTGCAAGACTCCTGTGGCTGTCAGACCAGATTCGGACTCCTGACCTCAGTGTGAGGCCCGTTGCCCCAGCTGCCAGGCACCCGCCTTTCCTTGGCGCTCTTTGACAGACACCTGAGGGCTTGGCTGAGTGGTCCTGTGGCCCCTGCCCCTCTTGGGGCTGTCCCAAGGTGCCTCTGTGGGTCTGGTCCCATAGACAAATTCTTTTCAGCTCCTGTCCCTTTTCTTGACCCTTCCTTCTTGTTGCCTCCTGAGCTGACATCTCCTTGATGTTTCTACACGACCTTCCTGTTCTGTTCTACCTCCAAGATGTGTTTTCAGGCACATTGCAGATACTGTATTTGGTGAGGGTGTACTCGCTGCCACGGCCAGGAGTCCCTGTCCTCAGGACACTGGTATGTGGCAGAGGGGACAGAAGAGGGGCACAGTGGCAAGCCCGAGCAAAAAGGACAAGAAGCCACATCATTCCAGCATGGCACTGCCCTCTATCTGGGGGTTCAGGCAACACCCCAGGAGAAGCCTCGTTTCAGCTGAAACCCAGCTCCTCCTAGTGTTGAATTTTGGAGGACAGGGCAAGTAGGGGCTGCATGCATGCAAGCCCGTGGCTCCTGACCCCCTGTGGACTCCCAGCACTGCCCCTTCCGGAGAGCACAGGCCAGGGCAGCAGCAGAGCCCAAGGCACCCAGCTCCCCAGAAGATACCTCAGAGGCCCACTGGGAGTGAGGGCTATGGGGCCCCCTGCCTTTTTGGTATCCTCTAACGAAATCCGTTCTGGCCTTGGGCCTGTGCATAGAGCTGCTGAACCTGAGAGCCAGGCCTCAGCCCGCTGCTCCTCTAGGGTGTGGCCTGCTGCTAGATCCCTGAGGGCCTGCTGCTGACCCTGCTGGGGCCCAGGGTGCTCTCCTAGGGTTCCTGCTCCAGGGGGGGGTACTGGCCAGAAGATCCGGGGTCCCTGACTAGTGGAGGTTGGGGTGACAGCACTCAAGGTGCTATCAACAGGCAGGGGTGCCACGGTCTTAGTGACATCTGAGGCAAGACCAGGACATGAGGAAGCCAGCCAGGCGCCATCTCGGGGAGCAAGCCTGGGGGAATGGTGCAGCCCAAGACCCTCTGGCTGAGTAGAGGTGTCCCGGAGGTGGAGGGAAGGGGAGGCAGAGGCCAGCAGGCAGAGCCCTGTGATCACACTCGAGATAGGAGGCCACGGGAGGGCTCTCAAAACCACCTTCTGAAGCTGGGGGACAAATGTTGGGGACAGGAGAGGCGGGGAGGCCCGACCACAGTCCGCCTGAGGGGTATGAGGAGGAGTTGGGGAACTGGCCCAGGTGCGGTAGCCAAGACAAGGGAAGGATAGAGTGGTCTCATGCTGAAAGGGCCCAGAGGAGGAGGCAGGGGCAAGACCAGCATTGCACCCGCTGCCCAGCTGATGGTACCAAGTGCTCTGTGTCCCTGCAGCTGGTGTACCCCAGTGACTTCCGGCTCACGGACAAGGAGGTGGGTCCTGGCCCTCCTGGGAGCAGACGTGGCCCTGAATTGAGCCGGCCCTCACCCAGTTTCCTGTGTTTCAGAAAAGCAGCATCTGCTACCTGTCCTTCCCTGACTCCCACTCAGGTAGGCAACCCCAACTGGGACGTTGGCTCTGGGGCTGGGGGTGGGGAGTGGGTAACAGGAAGAAGGTGGGAGATATGGCTGTCCAGGAGCCCCTGTGGCCTGGGCCTGGGCATGACCACCACCAGCATCACTGCCTGTCCATGCCAGCCCCACTCCCCGCTCCATGGAGACACCCAGAACTCCACACTGCAGCAGTTGTGGTCAGGTGCCCCCGATTTTCAAGGAAAGAGTGTCTCTGGGCAGAGTGATCAGTGGGGTCTGGTCCCCTTCATCCCACCACAGGGGCCACCAGGAACTGGGTCCTGGCCTTTGCTCTTCTCTGGGGCTTAGGTGTCCAGGCAGCCCTGTTTTTCTGTCACAGACCAGCTGACTGGGCCCCACTGGGGTCTCCCAGTGTCCCCCCTGTGCTAGCTGACTGTACCGATGTGTGCTGTGTTTATTTTGAAACGCTCAGGTACAGGAATTAGGGCACAGCCTTCCTCGAAGGCTGGGCTTTCTCCCTGGGGCGTTTACGGCCCGGTCTCTGGTCCCCTCCCCGGCATGCTGGCAGGAGAGGTCCCAGCCCTGACGTGGGCTGGTGGGGGCTGCCTCCCCTTCCAGGCTGCCTCGGAGACACTCAGTTCAGCTTCCGCATTCGGCAGTGTGGCGGACAGAAGAGTCCCTGGCATGCCGAGGACCAGCACTACAACAGTGGGGCGCCCGTGTCGTTGCAAGTGAGTGTGGGCGGCCTCTCCCCAGAGGCCAGGGTTGGGCAGCAAGCCCCGCCACCCCGTGGGACCGGCACCCCAGCCTGCCTCGCGGGTGGGCTAGCTCTCCCAGGCCCCTGAGCTACTGACCACTGTCCCTGCAGAGATGTTCTCTGTCGAGGTGTTGGCCACCTTCTGAGCCAAGGACCCCCAGGCCTGACCCCATGGCTGGAGAGAGCTGTAGCAGCCTTGGCAGGGGGCCTGGGTGGGCGGGAGGGAACCTGGGCGGTGGACTCGGCCTGGCTGACACTGTTCCTTCCAGAGGGAGCCAGCACACTACTTTGGCTACGTGTACTTCAGGCAGGTGAA
This sequence comes from Neomonachus schauinslandi, assembly GCF_002201575.2. Taxonomy (NCBI): domain Eukaryota; kingdom Metazoa; phylum Chordata; class Mammalia; order Carnivora; family Phocidae; genus Neomonachus; species Neomonachus schauinslandi. The sequence continues at coordinate 583,976 of NC_058407.1, forward strand.
GGACAGCTCCATGAAGAGGGGCTACTTCCAGAAGGTGAGCCACCTGACTGCTCTGGGGTGGTGCTGCTGTGAGGCAGGGCTGGTGGCCATCAGGCTAGGGGTCCTGAGCCTCCAGAAACGCCCACTCCTCCTGAAGCCCCTGGCCACTCGGCAGTGGGCAGAACTCACTGCCCTGGGCCAGGAGGCCGCCCTGCCTGGGCAGCGGGTGAGGGGTTGGGGGATGGGTGCACCCAGCTCTCCTGCTGGCCCTTTGGGGAGTGGGCCCTGCTGCCCTGCCCTGCCCAGCACAGCACCCTGGCCCTCCGTCTCTGAGCTCAGGATATCCCTGCTCCTTGCTGCTGACTGGGGAGGGGCCCTTGCCACACGTTCAAGATTAGGACAGCTTCCCTCTTGAGCTCAGACACCACAAGCAAAAGCTGCCTGGCTCCTGGGGAGACCATCCCAGAAGTCTTGGCCACGTGCATTTCCCTCTGAAGGCCCAGGGCCCAGCTGTCATCTGAGGTTTCCCTGCCTTGTCTGAGGCAGGCTTTGGGTTTTCTTCCAATAACTCCGGAGTCCCAAGTTGGCCCATTCCTGTGGGGCTTGTGGGATGCGCTTCCCTGGGCGGACTCTGGATGAGCAGGCCTCAGGGCTCCCTGCAGACTCCTGAGTGGCCGGGATTCCATCTCACCGGCCCTGTGGGCCCTGCAGTCCCTGGTGCTGGTGTCCCGCCTGCCCTTTGTCCGGCTGTTCCAGGCGCTCCTGAGCCTGATTGCCCCCGAGTACTTCGACAAGTTGGCCCCCTGCCTGGAAGCGGGTGAGTGGCCGTCAGGTGCCCTCACTGTCCTGGCCGTGGCCCCAGTGGCTTCGATGGGCTCCTGACGCTGGTCCCCCACGTCCACAGTGTGCAGTGAGATTGACCAGTGGCCAGCCCCTGTGCCCGGGCAGACCCTGAACCTGCCTGTTATGGGAGTCGTGCTCCAGGTGAGGGCTGGCCGGAGGGGGAGGAGAGGCCCCAGGTTCACAGAGACACCCATGCCCATCCGGCAGCTACTCCCTTTCGCCCCCCAGGTTCACGTCCCGTCCAGGGTGGACAGGCCTGAGCACAGTCCTCCGAAGCAGTGTAGCCATGAGGTGGGGGCCCTGCTCCTGGGTCGGTGGTGCCGCACCTCCCACCTCCCCAGGCCTCCCTGCCCTTGCTGGGGGCCTGCCTGCATCTTGCTGTGGGGCTGGGCGCCCCCCGCCATCTCCGGTGCTGTGGGGATGGGGGTGGGGAGCTGTGCAGGGCAGGGGCTGTAGCCCCCAGGGGTCGCCTGGGGTGAGAGGTGCTGCTTGGGGCTTGTGGGGTGCCAGCCTTGCCCTCGGCCTGACCCCACCCACCCCTCCTCTCAGAACCTGCTGCCCGCCCCCGTGGTCCTCACCAGCATCCACGAACTGGACCTGTTCAGGTGAGGCCTGAGTAGGTGGTCAGGGGACCTGTGAGGTAAAGCCTGTGCAGGGTGGGGGCTTCCAGAGGAACTGCTATCAGAAGTGAACCCTTGGGGCGCCTGGGTGGCTCAGTCGGTTAAGCGACCGCCTTCGGCTCAGGTCATGATCCTGGAGTCCCTGGATCGAGTCCCGCGTCGGGCTCCCTGCTCGGCGGGGAGTCTACTTCTCCCTCTGACCCTCCTCCCTCTCATGCTCTCTGTCTCAAATAAATAAATAAAATCTTTAAAAAAAAAAAAAAAGAAGTGAACCCTGGGCCAGTTCCGTGAGGGAGAGTTGTGCAGGAGAGAAGCCCAGGGCCCTGCTGCCTCTGCCCAGAGGGCAGGAAGGTGTCAAAAGTCAGGTGCAGGGAAGGGAGCTGCTGCCCTGGGAGATACTCGCTGCTCCTCCCCAGGCAAGTCTGTGAGGGAGCCAGGCTTCGGAGACCGAGCTGCCCAGTGCTGCCGGCTTACGCGTGGGGGTGCGGGGCCAGGTGCGTCGTCGGAGTGTGGGGCGGCCCTAGGCACCCCCTCAGCATCTTCAGATGTCCTCGCTCCTTTCCTCCAGGGCAGTGTTCACCTAGAGCTGGACCTGCCGGGGGGAGGGAGGGCCAGGGCTGGGAGCCCCCACCCCTGCTGACCGGAGGCTGGCACTAGGTGCTTCCAGCCTGTGCTGACCCACGTGCAGACTCTGTGGGAGCTTATGCTCCTCGGGGAGCCCCTGGTGGTCCTGGCACCCTCGCCCGCCATGTCCTCAGAGATGGTGCTGGCCTTAATCAGGTAGGCCGGGCGGCAGAGGGAGGGGGTCGGGGGCACCGGAGCGGCCCTGGCTCTGCTTATAGCTTGGGCTGCGCCCCCGCCCCGCAGCTGTCTGCAGCCCCTCAAGTTCTGCTGTGACTACCGCCCCTACTTCACCATCCATGACAGCGAGTTCAAGGAGTTCACCACGCGCACGCAGGCCCCGTAAGTGCCCTGTCCGTGCCCCGTCCTCCACCTGGGCTCCACCACCCTGGGCCTGCCTCTGCCCCTTCTCTCTCTCTCTCTCTCTTCTCTCCTCTCTCTAGACCAAACGTGGTTCTGGGAGTCACAAACCCTTTCTTTATCAAAACACTCCAGCATTGGCCCCACATCCTCCGTGTTGGAGAGCCCAAGATGTCAGGTGAGGCTGGCCTGTCCTCTGCCCAGGGGACCTGGGGAGGTGGGGCCTGGAGGGCTCTGAGCCTGTGGCGGGTGGGGCTGCGGCACTGAGGCCCAGCACTGGGTGTGTTCTGTAGGGGATCTTCCTAAGCAGGTCAAGCTGAAAAAGCCCTCTAGACTGAAGACGCTTGACACCAAGCCAGGTGTGTGCCCCTTGGGCCTGAACCCCTCCTTCTCCAGAACCCAGGCAGTGGGCTCTGAGTTCTCAGGGAACCTTCTCTGCTTCACCCGGTTGGAGGTGGGCATAGATGTGTAGTCCCAGCCAAAGGGGGTGGGGCTATAAGGGGGAGGCCCTTCGGGACAGGGCCAGTTCTGCCCTCCTGCCAGGCCTCTACACCGCGTACTCGGCCCACCTCCACCGGGACAAGGCACTGCTCAAGCGGCTGCTCAAGGTACAGGCTGGGGGAGGCCGGAGGCGGGGGTGGGGGGTGTGTGCTTGCTCTGTGTAAAGAGCTGCATTGGAGTTGAGCCCGTGCCTGCCCTTCCCTTAGGGGCTGCAGAAGAAGAGGCCCTGGGACACACAGACAGCACTGCTGAGACGGCACCTCCTGGAGCTCACGCAGAGCTTCATCATCCCCCTGGTGAGGCCCAGGGCAGGAGGGGGATGGGGGCAGAGGGCCATGGCCCCAGGCTCACTCCCCTCCCCCACCAGGAGCACTACATGGCCAGCCTCATGCCCCTGCAGAAGAGCATCACACCCTGGAAGGTGCGGATCCAGGTGGCAGTCTGGGGAAGGCCTGGGAGGGAGGGAGGGAGGAGGTCACGGGGTGTGCAGGAGTCCAGGGCTCTAGGCTGTCCCCACACATGCCAGATATCCCTCATAGGACAGAAAAAGGGGGGCCACACATGAGGGGCTCTGTCCCGGGAAGGGTGGGGGCTGTGGGTCCTCACGTGACTGAGGAGTGTGGCAAGGAAGGGTCCTGGCCAGATGAGGGGCAGGGCTTGTGAGGCTGTGTCCCCCACCAACCTGGGCTCACCAGGCCCCTGTCTCAGACTCCTCCCCAGATCCGCCCTTTCCGCCAGGACGACTTCCTGCGTAGCCTGGAGCACGCGGGGCCCCAGCTCACCTGCATCCTCAAGGGCGACTGGCTGGGCCTCTACAGGTGGGTGGATGGCAGGTAGGGTCCTGAGGCTCCTGCGGTGGTTGGTGCAGACTGCCCTTGCACACGGGGTCACGGGGTCAGCCCACAGCTGCTGCATCTTGCTACCCACAGGCGGTTTTTCAAGTCCCCCCACTTTGACGGCTGGTACCGGCAGCGGCACAAAGAGATGGCCCAGAAGCTGGAGGCCTTGCACCTTGAGGCTATCTGTGAGGCGGTAAGGGGGAGCTGGGGCTGGGGGAGGAGGTGGGGGCATGCATGCCCAGAGCAGGGGCTGGGGGGCGGGGCACAGGGGCAGAGTGCAGGCCTTGGTGGTGGACGGCTCCATCTTGTCCCCAGCAGAACATCGAGACTTGGATGAAGGACAAGTCTGAGGTGGAGGTCGTGGACCTGGTCCTGAAACTTCGGGAGAAGCTGGTGAGATGCCTCCTGGCCCTGTCCAGCCTCCACCAGCCAGACGTGGAGGCCACCTGCCCCTGACCACCGCTGCCCCTGCAGGTGCAGGCGCAGGGCCACCAGCTCCCGGTGAAGGAGACAACACTAGAGCGGGCACAGCTGTACATCGAGACGGTCGTCGGCTCTTTGCCCAAGGACCTGCAGGCTGTCCTGTGCCCTCCCTAGGACAGGGCCAAGGGGCGAGGCCCAGGGGCCTGGGTCTGGCCAAGCTTCCTTCTCCTCGGTGAGCGGTGGCCCCAGCCAGGCACGAGCTCCCGACCCGAGCTCCCTGTAGCCGCTGTCTGGCCTTGGCCCCCCCATCGGCACGCATGTTGTTTCAGCAGTAAAGGTGGCATTTGGAACCACAGCCTGGCCCCTGACTGTTGGTGGATCACGTGCTGGCCAGAGCCTTACCTCCCCCTGGGTCCCACCTGCCTGCTGCAGGGCCCCAAGGCTGGGAGGCGGGGCTGGCTTGGAGCCCTCCCTGCTCTGGGCACAGGGCCACCCGCCCCCTGTGGTGCCCGCCTGCCCAAGCCCTGGGGCCCCAGGCCTTGTATTTGATGTGTCCTTTAGCCCCACCAGGCCGCCCAGCCCAAGACGGGAGGAGGCAGCTGTTAGGCGGACACCTCTTCTCACATGGCCAGCTACCCGTCTGGCGGGGTGCGGGGGACCAGGATACTTGGCTGTTACGGTCATTGGCTGGGGTGGGGCAAAGGCCTGTTTGCGGGGCGGAGCTCTGCCCTGTACTTTGTTGGGAGGCTGCCAGGAGGGTCTGGAGCATCGTCCTGGGTCCCACTCTGGGAGCACCCAGCCGGCCCCCTCCCGTGTGCTCTGCCCAGTGCTGCTGCTTGTCTGACAGGCCCTCGAGCTGCTTCCCTCCCATGTGTCCATCCACCCCCACGTGCAGCCGGAGGGGTTTGGGACTCTAGACTTGCTGGAGGCCCTCAGCTGCAGCCCTCCTCAGCTGCCGCAGCCTGGAGCAGCAGGCTCCTTGGCACGGAGCGGAAGGGCCCTCAGAGGTGCTCACCCCCCAGTGTGGCACCGTGCTGGGCCCGGCGGAACCCAGTGGCTTAGCACAGGGTGACGGCATCGTCAGCCAGTGGGAGGGTGGGCGTGCGATGCAAACCCAGCGTTGTGAGCCTGCAGGTAAGTCTTCCGACCTCCAGCCTCACCTCAGACCCCTCATCTGAGTGGCGAGGCTCTGTGGGTGCCTGACTGGGCTCTGCCCCACGACGCCTGAACAGGGCTCGGCCGTCTCCCTGCGCACAGGCCTGGGGAGGTGCTAGCCCTGCTCCTGAGTGGCTGCAGAGGGTGCTCACTGGCCGCAGCTCTCCCTGCGCTGAGCTTGGCAGGGCCACGGGGTGTATGGCGCGGCTCTCAGAAACGCTGCTTTCAACTCGTCCACCTGACAGTGGCCTAGGACAGCCTGTCTGAGCCCCGTGTGGGGCAGGGTCCGAGGGCATGGCTTTTAATGGAACAGAACAGAATAGAGCCTGACAGGGGCAGTGGACCCAGGTTTGCAGACGAAACAGGCTGGAGCTGGGGAGTAGGAGGCCCCATGTTGGCCCAAGATGCCACTCTGGGCAGCCTGCCCCTGGCTGTCTGGTGTGGAGGGGTGACCTCCTCACCCAGGGTGTGGTCTTGAAGAGGGTCTGCAAAGATGCCAGCACCTTTCTTGTGGCTGGCTGGTGCTTGTGCGTGCCCTCTAGGGCCAGGGCCAGTCCCAGGCCCCCCGAGCACTGTGGCTGCAAGGTGTGTGGGAGGCTTGGGAAGTTGACCTGGGCCCCGCTCACAATGGTGACCCCAGACATCACTCTAGCTTGTGCTTGAGTGTCCAAGCACTGGGCAGCCACTTCACGTGGTTTTCGGAGGTCTGCTGCAGGGAAGGGGCTGTGAGGGGGCCTCCTCCAAGCTGCCAGGGACCTTGGCCACCATCAGTCCAGGATGGCCCAACCAGGTTCCCCCAATCCCCCGAGTCCCCCTCCTGGGGATTTGAGGGCTGTGGTTGGGGCCCCATGGCTGTCCCTCACAGCAGTTCATCCTAAGGACCACTGTGGGCAGGAGCTCCGGGGAGGGACTCCGGGCAGGGTGGGCAATGCGGCCCGGGGTGGAGAACCCAAGGCTGAAGTGGAGAGGTGTGAGGGAGCATGTCTCCTGGAGTGCCTGGAGCCATGAAGGGTCCCTCTTCCTCACAGCCTGACCTCTCTGCACAGAGGTAGCCTCAGGTGGGGGCTCCGTGGGAGCCGGGCGTGAAGTCCTGCAGGCTCCATTCTGTCCCCCACGAGCTCCCTTGTTCCCTCCTAGGATCAGGCCAGCCCTGATTTGGCTGAGTTTCTGTCCCCCAGCAGGACCGCAGCAGACAGTGAAGGGGAGGGGGCAGGAGGGCCCCCAGAGGCAGGAGCCAACTGGTCCAAGAGGGTGTTGTGCTTGGTCGCTGAGGCCTCTTGAGGTTGGAGGGGCTGTGTGCTTGTGGCCGTGGGGGACTTGTCAGCCACACCAGGGACAGGAAGGACAGTCCTCACCCCCATGCTTCCTGTGCTTTATTTAAAGATTCCCTTTTAGTCTGGGATAGTGGCCTTCCCACATTTCTGGTATTAAAATGTCCTTCAGTGACAATGCCTGTCTTTTAGCTTCCTTTTTTGATTAAAAAAAAAAGTTGGCGTTCTTGTCAGACCCTGGTAATTTTAGGGGTCCTCTGCAGTGGAGATTGGGTGGGCCTTGGTGTGAACGTGGTTCAAGGCTGAAGGAGGGAAGGTTTGGCTTGGTTGGTCGGGGGGTGGCCAGCAGCTGAGATGTTGGGAGGCCTGAAGGACATGCTCCTAATGCTCCTAAGGGCTTCATCTGGTTGGAGTTCTTGATCACTGGGGGGGCAGGTCTCAGGGTGGAGGGAGCTGGAGGGTGTGGAGGGGACAGGAGGAAGTGAACAGTCTGCAAGGAGGGGAGGGCAGCGTTAGGGGGTGTAGGAGTGCCAGTTAGGGTTTGGGCAATAGTCCCGGGTCCCCAATTGCTGCTCACCCCACCCGTCCTGTGACTGGAGACTGCAGGTGAGGGGCAGCAAGCGCTCATAGGACAGCTGGCCCCATGGGGAGGGTGCCCACCTCTTCTCAAGTCCAAGCACACAAACCCCTGGTGCTGGTCCTGGGGGCGGGTCCCCAACGGCCCTCTGGGAGGCAGCAGGCGCGCACCTCTAACCCTAAGAGGTTGGGGGGCTGAGGCTCCCGGGAACTGGTCAGGGCGCAGCAGTCCCCGGCCCGCGGGGACAGCAGGGGATGCGGCAGGCCTGAACCCAATCTGGTGGTGGCCCTGGTGCCTGATGGCGCCCGAACCGCGAGGTGGCTGGGGCAGGGGTGGCTCGGGGCGCTCCCAGGTGGTGCCCGGCCCAGGGACGCGCGCTCCCTGCCCGAGAACCTGGGCTCGAACCCGGCCGAACCTACCCCGCGACGCGGCGGGCTCTCTGTGGCCGCGGGGCGCAGGGAGCGCCCCTCCCTCCTTCCCCTCTCCCCCTCCTTTTCTCCCCCTCTCCTCCCCTCTCCCCTCCTCCCTTCCCGCCCCTCCCTCCTCCTCCTCCGCCTCCTCCCTCTCGCTCCTCTACCCCGCCCTCCCCCTCTCCCCGTCGGGGGCGGGGCCGCTGCTCCCGCGCGCTCCGGCCCCTCCTCGGCCACACAAAGGCCCGTCTCCATGGCAGCCGCGCGGGCCGGAGCGCAGCGCCGATCGCGGCCCGGGCGCCATCGAGCCTCGGCGGCGGACGTGCAGGTACCGCGGTGGGGGTACAGGGCCCACGGTGCGCCCGCGCGGGTCGGGGGGCTTCGCCATCAGCGCCGCTCGGTCCCAGTCTGCGCGCTCTGGGCGCGGGGACCCGGGGCAGCCGCCGCTCCGCGGGCGTTGATCGGGCCTCGGCCGCAGTCCGTGTGCCCTCGGCTCTTCCAGGTGGCCGGCGAGGCCCGCGGCGCCGGGGCGGGTGGGGGAGGTTCGGGCCTGGCCTGGCCAAGGGTCTCCAGCCCGGCGCAGCGCCCTCTGGACTGCTTGGACCCCTTCTGGTTTCCGATCGTCCCTCCCCGCCCATGCCTCCCATCTCTCCAGACACTGAGATCCGTGGGCAGGGCTGCAATTGTCCCTGTTGTGCAAGAGCTCGGGGGCCCCCACCCACCTGCCCCCAGCTCAGCAGCAGTTCAGGGTGGCTGAGCCCAGGCTTCCCCAGGGGGCTGGACCCGCAGTCAGGGCTTAGCAACCCTCCCCCTCTACACCCGCTGGGGCTCCTTGTAAGGACCACCCTGTGATCTCCCTGGTCTCTGCTTGGCTGGATGTAGAAGGTGGGAGCCAGGGTTCTGGGGTGGGACTAAGGGCAGCTAAGTCCCGGTGGCCCTGGGCCTGCCTTCTCCACAGGGCCTGCTAAGGCGGTTCTTGGTGTCCTTAATTGGCATAGTGTTTAGGTAGACATCCTGGATCCCAGAAGGTCTCAGAACTGTGTGGGTCTGGGCGCATACCTGGTGCCTGGGCCCTCCCCTCACCTTCTGTGACCACCACCTCTGCATGCTTCCTCCTGCAGGAAGCCCTCCTGGCTGGGCTCTTCCCACCCTTCTGTGATCAGGCTGATTAGCAGATTTCTGGGGTCCCTGAACTCAAGAGCCCCGGAGCTTCCTGCCACGTCACTAAAGCTTCTCTTCCCAGCAACTTGGAAAAGGAAGGAAAGGGTCTATCTGTGTCCACTGTGGCCTGTGGCAGTCGGGGCAAAGCTGGGCCCCAAAGCTAGTGGAATATTTTGGGGCTTGGAGGGTTTTCTGGCCTGTGCCTGCCGCGGGGAGCTTCCTCTTCCATGTTTAACTTAAGCTGGGCCCTGTGGAGAGTGGGGGAGCAGGAGGGTGGAGGGGTGCAGCTTGACCCATGCCCAGATGTTAACGCTGGCGTGGCCTGGAGTTGCCATCTGAGAGTCTGAGAGTTGAACAGCTGGTGGAGAGGCCACCCTCTGCTCTGAGGTGAGGGTCCCCAGGAGGGTGGGGTTAGCTTCGGCCCAGCTGAGCCTGCTGGGTACTTTTGTGGCATGTCAGCTTTTAGGAATTCCCGGAGAAGATTAAGGACAGACAGGTGGGCTCCACAGATCTGAGCCTCCCACCTCTTCCCAGCATACCTATGGAGTGGGGGGGGGCGCACCTTGGTCTAAGGGGTGGGTCCCTCTGTGAGACCTGAGGTCTGGCCAGGGGTTCCTTGCCCCAGGGGGGGAGGGAAGTCACTGAGAAAAACAAGGGTTTGGAATGTGAGTCCCCCCTCCCCCGCCGGCCGCCTGCCAAGGAGGAATTATTTTGGATTATCCAGCCGTGTCCAGCCACCCAAGGGGGGAGGCTGCAGCCCTGGGAGAGGGATCCACTTCCGGGGCTGAGGGTTGAGAGCACCAGGAGGGAGGGACGGGCAAGTCTGGGCAGCTCCACCACCTCCCGAGGCTGCTCAGACCGGTTGGAGGCGGGGTGGGAGGGGATGCGTCACCCTTGGGTTGGAGATTGTAGGCTGCCTTAGCCGGCCCTGCTAGCTAGCTTGGAGTGGACCCAGGCCCCTCCAGGGGAGGCCACAGGGCTGGAGGGGCCCTAGATCCTGTCCTCGGGGCCCCGGGGGGAGGGACCCAGCCAGGGGACCCCTTCAACCCCAGAAGACTCAGCACTATGGCCTGAAGGCCTTTGAGGCTGCTCTCCATAGCCAGGTTCAGGGACACACCTTGGCGAGTTACTCACATCTGGTGCTTCCCAGGGATGACGGGAAGCAGGCAGGGGCGTGACTTAGATTGCTCAGGGTGTGGCGCTGAGGTCTTCTCAGGCTGAACCTCAGGCCACCTTCCTGCACCCCCTCAAGCCCCTCTTCTGACAGTCCAGCCCACAAGTGAGGGGTTCCCCAGGTGAAGAGATCAAAGCCATTAATGGGTCCCTGCGAGGAGCTGTCTGGGACACTGCCTCCCCTGTGTGGGCTCCCTGGGTCTGTGCCTGAGTGTGCCCGCCAGCCATGTGCCCAGCAGCCCCTGTGGGGACCACATTGGAGACGCAGAGCCGGCAGCTTGGGCGGAGTGCAGGAAACCCAGGGTCCTGGCCCTAGCCCAGGGGAGTGGAGCAGAAGAGATTGAATTGGATGGCACTGGGGTGGGCTGGCAGCCTGGGGAGGGGTCCATATGGCCTATGCCCATCTTCCCCAAGAGGGCACGGTTGCAGGCACTTGAGCCATCCCAGGACTGAGGCCACTCTGGGAACATGGCATCCTGTTTCCTGCCTTGGACCCACATCTTGGGCCCAGAGCCGAAGATCCCCCTGGGATGCTGGGTGTGGGCAGGGGTGCACTGGTGAGGAGAGGCTGTGGGTGCCAGCGCCCTCCCCTGTGGCCCCTTCTCTGCTCTGGGCGGGGCCACACGCAGGAGCCATGCCCTCTGCCTCCGGGGGCTGTCTTGCTGTGAGTTGCCTCAGTCCCTGCTGCCGCAACAGGTGCCCGGCAGGAGGCCTCATTGGTGGGTGAATAAGCTTTTCTTCCCTGTGGAGGAGACTCCTGTGTCCAGAGCCTGCCTGCCTTGGACACAGGTTCGGGTCTGGGTAAGGCTGGGGGAGGAGGTAAGCAGGTCAGACCTGCCAGAACGCAAGCCCAGGTCTGGCCAGTTGGCGGGGCTTTGGTGGTCCCCTGGCCATAACTTCTGAGGTCAACCCGCTTCCCTGGGGGCTCCCTGGGGGCTAGGCCCTCGCTGAGGGTGGGGGCTGGGCAGAGTCCCTCCTCCAGAGCCTAGTGGGTATTTGTGTTTGGGGTGGGGCTGTGGGGTGGGGTGGGGCCAGCCTGTAGCTAATTGTCTTTGGACTCAAATTACAGGCTGACGGGGCGGGATCAGGGGCCTGTAATTGGCTGGTGGGGTGGGGGCAGCTCCAGGGGGAGCCACGGAGCTTCTCTTTTCTCCTGTGGTCCCTATACACCCTTCCCCTCCGTGGTTTCACATCTCCTGACAGGCTCCTAGTTCCCTCTGCCTCAAGGCTAGGAGGACCTTGGTCCTCTCAGCTGCCCTGGCCTGGCCAGCCCTGGGTCAGGCCAGCATACAGCTCACCCTGCCTCAGTGGGTCACCTCCGGCAGAGCATTTGAAGGGCTGGGCTGGCCCTTTGCTGTTCTGCTCGCAGGGCCACCTGAGTGGGTCTTCGTTCCTCTGCTCTGTGGTTGATTCACAAACTCGTGACAGTGACTGGACCCAGTCCCCTAGAGGGAGCCTGGTGTAGCCATGGATGGTGATCAGGCTGGTCACAGGGACAGTTGCAGGGCTGGCCTGGGCCCGGAGCTGAGCTTCTCTTTCCCACTTTGTCTCTCTCTGTGGTCTCCCCACCCCACCTTCCCACATCTCAGCCCCCCTTCCACACACACAGACTGGGCCTCTGCCACTTCCCACTGTGGCTGGCGCTAGTCTGCCCCAGTGCTTGGTATCTCTGTGCGGGTCTCACCCCCAGCTGGGACCGGGGGCATCTGCAGACAGGGCCGGGCTCGGGGTCCACACCCACGTCCTCAGCCCCTGAGAGGCACGACTTCTGAAGCCTGGTAGTGCCCCGTCATCGTGCTAGGTGACTCCTGGCCCCAGGGCCACGGGGAGGAAGAGGGAAGCCTTTTGGGTGCAGCCTGCATTCTGACCTCAGCTCTGCCATCAGCCCTGCCCTGGACAGGTCACTTTCTGGTACAGAGACCAGACCCCTGGGGCCGTGCCCCCTGGCACCTCTGGCACAGCTGGCCAGCAGTTCCCATGTGAGGCTCGGGATGGAGAGGCCCACTGGGGAGCTCAGATCTCTGTGCCCAACGCTGCCCCAGCTGGGCCCCCTTTTCAGGAAAAGCGAGAAAGAGAAAAAGGTTTGATGGTAGTCTTTCAGGATGCCACCTGTATCCACAGAGCATCCGGGCAGGAGCGTCTGCCCCCAAGGCCATTCTGGCTGGCCCTCTGCTCTGGTCTTGTCCCCTGAGCCAGCATGCCCCCTGTGCGGGCCATGGGCCATGCGTTGGATGGGGCCTTGCAGGGGTGCCACTGGATCCCCTCCCAGCACACCACTGGGCCCCAAGCTGGCTGCGGAGGCAGAGGCCATCCCGAGAGGCCCCAGCAGGCAGCGTGGGGGACGGGGACAGAGGGTGCTCTTCTCAGCTGGGTCCTCGTGCTGGGAGGAGGAGTGCCAGGCAGGGGCCTGGGAGCAGCCCTGATAGTTCAGGCGGCATGGTTCTGTCTGGGGGTGCAAGGGGGCCCGTAGCACTTGTGGTTCAGAGGCCGTGGGGTGGCAGCTTGGTGGGGTGACCTGGGTGGGATGGGGGCCCAGCTACAGAGAGGTGGATTCTAGACCCCCACCCCCATTCCAGGAGCGCCAGGGCATAGGCCACTGCTTGGGGTGAGGCCTTCTGTGGAGGAGGTGGCAAGCCCTCTCCTGCCTAGCAAGTAGGAGAAGCCGTTTTAAGTCAAGCAAAGCAGAGCAAGGTGGCAGGGGTGAGTGAGGGTGGGTGGGAAGGGATCCAGCATGGTCCATCTGCCCTCCTCTTGGAGATGCTCCCCACAGGGGCCAGGAGACTTGAGGGCTAGCCTCCTCATCCCCCTCTTGGCATCAGGACTGATTTGGGAGCCACCCAGAGGGACCTCAGGAACCAGGAGAGGGTGTCAGGATTGGGGATTGGAGGCCAGGGAGAAGGAGGGGGGCTGGGCCAGCGGTGCTTCCTGGAGGCGGCCCCTGGTCTGAGCACAGGCTCAGCATCTTGCTGAGCCGGAGGGGCTGGGCTTGGCCGCAGGCAGCTGGGCCTCCTTCCTGGGTGCGTCCTGGGGAGGCCAGCCCCCACCTCCTCCCTGAGCCGTCCAGCCCAGCTTGTTGCCTCCCCAGCACCTGCATCATGTCACACCACCCCACCTCACTCTGAGCTGGGGCATTTCCTTACTAGGGACTCCTAGTCCCTCTGCCCTCCCCAAACCCTGACTATTTGCTATTGTGGGGTTCTGCTTGCTGCCCCACCTTTAGCCTGGCCCCCAGACCCTGCCCACCACCCCAAGCACAGTGCACCTTGCCAGACCCCCAACCTTGCCTAGACAGGACACTTGAATGGCAGGCGGCAGCCTGGAGCCTTTCCCTGCACCTGCGTAGATGGCCCTGCCCCCGCCCTTCCCGCACATGGTCCCACTCTCCAGACCAACTCCAGGCCTGCACAGCTCTGCCAGCCCTCTTGGCCCCTCTGGGCAGCCTGGGCTACGCCAGTGCTGGGGCCCCCCAAGACTCCTCCCACACACAGCCCCTCACGGCCCAAGAGCCTGAGTCTGGGGAACTTCCGTGGGCTGTTTGTCCCGGGGACACTCGCTGGGTGTTGCAGAAGGAGCCCTGTTGGCGGGTCCTTCATTGGCATCACAGATGTATGTGCCTGCCCATGTGTGGTCACGTGTGTGAGCGGTGGCTGGTTTGCTGGCTTGGCACAGCGCCCCAGGCTAATTGTGGGGTTCGGTAGTGATCGAGGAGGCGGGGCTGGGGTGACCGCCGAGGCGCTGACAGACTGATGGGGAGATTATAGGCCTTGCTTGCTCCTCACTTGCTCAGGCCCTCACCCGTCCGCCCCCCACGCCCACTCCTGCCTCCTGCACACGGCCCACGAAGGGGGCTCTGGGTGGGGGCTGGTCCTGGGCCAGCTGCTGGCTGCCCTGAGCTGCAGCATCCAGTCAGCTGGGAGGTGGGCCTGCAGAGGGGAGATGAGTGGGAGCAGCTCAAAGGCGGGGCAGACAGGCAGGCCGGGAGGCCAAACCTCGGGACCAGTGGCTCCTGCCTGTCATTGAGGCCCAAATGCCCGTAGGACTGCCCTCAGCCTCTTCCAGGTCGGGTGTGGGGGCTACTCACATGGAGCCCCTCTGTGTCTGCACAGCTGTCTGAACTGCTCCTCTTACCTGGGTGGTGGCTGGAGACCTCATCTGTGCTCTGGGCGCCCCGCAGTGTCCGACCCCCCACTGGCCCCAGCCTTTAATCTGGCCCCTCCGCATCTCTCGCCCCCTCTTTCTGTCTCAGTCCGACCATAGGCTACCCACTGCTGAGGTTATCTCAGGAGGATGTCCACACGTGCCTACAGGCCAGGCCCATCCTGCCGGCTGTTCTACTGACTGAGGCCACTGTGCGAGCCAGGGGAGGAGACCGTTCCCGGGTCCCCAGCACACCGCAGTTCGGTGCACACAGGAAGCTGTCAGGGGCTCTGGGCCGAGCAGATGGGACGGGTTAGCGGGCCCCAGCCTGGTCTTCCCCGGGGAGCACAGGGCCGTCAGTGGAGAGTGTTGAGCTGTGGAATGTTTTGATCCAAGGACTGCTGTGCAGAGGAGGGACCTGGGGCGACCCCAGAAGGGCCTAAGCATGTCCAGATGGGACATGGTGGCTGGGACTCAGGAGGGAGGCATCAGAACCTAACAAACCCCACCTCTGGCCCAAGGGCCTGGGAGGCCAAGGAGGTTGGGGACTACTGCCTGCAGCCAGGGTCCACAGAGTATCATTTACTGAAACTGTGTTCTCGGGTTTTTCTGAGCCACCTGGCCACAGTGTTAGGCTGCAGTGAGTGGGACGGGAGAGCTGCCCGCTTGCTGACAGCACGGGGATCCCAGTGTGCACGGACAGCCACGAGGGACAGACAGGGAGGGGGCTGGAGCACACACACCCAGGCTTTGATGGGCAAGCTTGTGAGACACCCGAGGGCGAGGGCTGGATGCAGATAACCCTGGTCACAGTGTCCTCAGGCCTCAGACAGAGTTGCTGAGAGGTCACCTGGATGCTCTCAGGGGGAAGAAGCATCAGAAGCCTGAGTGGGAGGCTGGTGGGAGTGGGATGGGAGCAGAACGGGCTGGGGTTTCCCTGGGCACACGCTCCTTAGCCTTGGATCTTGGGCCTGTGACCTCCTCACTGCCACCAGCTACGGGTGACTTCAGGCTGAGACCCGGAGTCCAGACTTCAGGAGGCTGGGCACTCCCCCCAACCCAGGCTGGGGATGGACAGTCGGGCCCGCAGTCTAGGCAGGTAGGAGGAACCTGGCCCCAGGAGCCCTTGCTGGTGGAGAGGGGGTCCTGTGGGAGGCTCTGGTGGCGCTGACGCAAGTCTCAGGCTACGACGTCAATGGGTCCCCAGAGCCCCGCCCCGCCCCACCACGCCCCACCCCTGCCCTAGGTGCTTGTGCTGGGAGAGTTCAGCCTTCGCCCTGGTCGGGGTCATTCATGCAGGCTGCTGCTAGGGCTAAGGTGGTGGGTGACGGGCCGGCAGCGAAGGAGGAGGCCGAGCCCTGGGACTGACCCACCGGGCCAGGAGGACTAAGGCAGGTAATGGCCGGTCGTGCGCTGGGCTGAGCTAGACACCAGGTGAGCGCTCCGCGGCGGCGGCTCCCCTTGCCCACGTGACCGCCGCCGTCGTCATTGTCCGACCCGCCGGCGCGTCCTGGGGTCCCGGGTGAGGCTCGAGCGCCGCCCACGTGCTCCCCTCCGAGGGTGCGCGCTGGACGCGGGGCCGTTCCCAGGTGACCGTGCCGCGCGCTCCGGGGAGCCCGGCGGGGACGCGGCCAGGGCGGTTCCCCATCCCCCTACCCTCCAGCCGACCTCTGACCCGGGGCACCCGGCGGGCGGGGCTGGGCCCGCAGGACCCCGGACGTCCCGGCGGGGGCGCGCTGGGCGCCCACCCCTCCCGGGCAGGTACTCCCCCACCCTCCCTACCCCATCCACGCCCCTCCCTCGCGCTTGTTTTGAAAACAGCCGAGGCTCGGATTTGCCGGTGACGGCAAAATCGCCGGCGTTTCGGCCTGTTTTGTTTCCTCTGATTTGTTTAACGCTCCCCACTAATTGCAGATTTGCATTTTCGTCGGGAGAGTTGAGGCCTGGTCCCCTGGCTGCCAGCTGCCGGGCGGGGGAGGGGCGACTCCCTGGCTTCTCACGTGGCGCTTTGCCGCCCGGAGGCTGGCTCCCCGCCCGACTGGGGGTTCCTAGGGCCCTCCACACGGTGCCAGGACACCCCCCACGGTTGGGGAGGCAGTGGGCTGTATCTGTCCCCACCTGGCAGAACCGCCAGAGGCAGCCCACTGAACCGCCCCCCCCCCCCCAAACCTCCCTTTCTCTGTGTCTGCCTGTGCCTGAGTCCTCATCTTGGTCTCTGGGCGCCTCTTCTGTCCCCCTTGTCCTATCCCAGCCCCATCCGGGTTCCTTTCCGGAGCCCACAGGTCGGCTGGCCTGGCTAGGGACAGTCCCCAAGCTGGACCCCACGTCCACCAGGCCTAGGTGCTGTGTATTGTTTTGATTTCAGCGTTAAGAAATGGCTCAGTCTGTGTTGACTAGAGAACAGTGGCCTGGACTTTGGCCGGCACCCCAGACAGAGCCATCCCTCAGGTGGGGCTGGGGGCTGCGGAGGGGGAAACTGACAGGCCCCAACTCTGGAGCCCGGTGTGGAGTGAGGACTCTGCCCTTCCTGTTTAGGGGCCTTCTGTTGACCTTTTTTTGGGGTGGGGGGTGCAGAACCTGCCCATGCAAGGGGCCGGTTGCCCGTGACTTAGAGGAAGACAGAACCTGCGGGGAACCACAGGGACCCATCTGGCAAGAGACTCTTACTGCTTCCTGCTCAGGAGGAGGTGTGGGGGAGAGACCTGCCTCCCATCCGTGCTCTGACTGGGGCAGGGAATAGCGCCATGTGTGAGGCTTGGGGATCAGCTGCAGGGGCACCTGTGTGTTCAGCCCCTCCATTTGTGATGCCATCAGCTTCCTGGTTCACTGGGCTCAGGCCCGCAGGTGCCCATCAGCCAGCTCCTGTGTTCAGATGTGCTTGTGGCAGGCCTGTCAGTGAAGGCTGTAGACCGCGGAGGATGAGTGACCATCCTACAGGGCCAGGTCAGGGTGGGTATCTCGAGGTTCTGAGGGATGGGTAGTTTTCTGGGCAAGGTGTGGGGGAGAGCAAAGCAGAGACATCAGAGTCACCCAGAGTACCACCCCCACTGTGGGTACAGCCATAGCACTTCCACACATGGATTTGCTTACACTTCATGGCAGTTCACTGAGATCGATTTTGTGATTACCCCCATTTTACATGGGGAAACTGAGGCACGGTGTAGCTTTGTAAATAACCCACATCACCAAGATAGAAATTGACAGAGAGCTGGCGTTTGAATCCAGAAGTCTGGCTCCAGGGGCGCCTGGCTGGCTCAGTCGGTGGAGTGTGTGACTCCTGATCTCAGGGTTGTGAGTTCGAGCCCCAGGCTGGGTGTAGAGGTAACTTAAAAATAAAATATTTTAAACAAAAACAAAAGACAAAAGTCTGGCTCCAGAGTTGTGCCCTTGAGGCTCTTCCGTGTGGCGGTGTTGGGTGTGTGTGCCTGTGGGAGACTAGCCATGGCCTCAGTGGCCTGTGGTTGCACAGGAGAGTGGCCTTCCTGAGGCAAGAAAGCCTGGCTGTTGGGGGAAGGATGGACTAGCTGAGAGAAGCTGGGGCCCCAGCAGGATTGGGTGGTTGAGAGAGGCATCCTTGAGTTAGGAAAGGCCCCAGGACTTGGTGGCTGAGGAAGGGAGAGCTCCAGGTTTCATTCTGCAGGAAGTTTTGGCTGGAGGAGCCTGATGTTGGAAGAAGAAATCAGTGGGCTGCCTCTGGGAGGGTCTCAGAGTAGGACCCAGCATGGTCAGTCAGGATAGGTCCCTGGAGGGGGTTGTGTGCCTGTGGGGGCTGGGTGGATGAGTGTGTGTAGGCTCAGGAAGAAGGTGTCCCTTGGAAGAGGCCAGCCTCTCTTGGATTTGCCTGCAGCAGACAGAAACACACCACCCTGCCTGGGGGCTGGGGATTCCTAGGCATGCCCCGGGTTGAAGTTCAGAGCACACACACACACACACACACACACACACACACACACACACCCCCGTCTGGGGGCTAAGGACTCAGGGTGAACTTCACCTCAGGGTGAAGTTCAGAGGCTAGATGGAGGAGGTTGAGGCATCAGGCAGAGAGGCACACGGAGGCCGGCATGCTGTCCCTTCAGGTGGGAGGTCTGCATGAACTGTTCAGTCCATGTGCTGTGGACCCCAGCGCAGTTTCCACCTGTGACGGCCACAGCCTCCAGGCCAGGCCAGCCCCTGCTTTCTCAAGAGACTGCATTATACTGACGCCCAGTGGTTTGCCCCCTGAATTTGCCTGTGGAGTGGCCCTTTGCCCCTTTCACACAGGCTGCATTCACTGCCCTGCCCTCCTTGCCCCAGCTGGTCTCCTTGGATCTGCCATAGGTCCTGCCTGGGTTTGCTCTCCAGGAATGTATGTTAGAGTGTGCCGCACAGGACACTGTGGGATGGGGGTGGGCAAGGGCCTGGGCCTTGTGGAGGAGGTGTTGGAGGCACAGTGGTGAGGGTGGGGGGCAACCGGTCTGGGAGCCAAAGGGGGGAGCAGGAGTGGCTGAACCTTGGATGTGGGAGGGGCTGGCATTGGCCAGGAAAGATGGTTGGGTCCAGAAAGCCATATCCTAAAGCAGAGTGGAGCTGGAGGGGGTGGGCTAGGGGGAGGCAATCATTATCATTAGGTATATACCCCTTTTTATTTAGACAATATGTGAATATATCCCTGTAAATTTTTTTCAAAAATTGGTAAATGAAGTTATTTTGCTATCCCAGTCCCCTCCTCCCTGCCCCCAGGCTTTACTACCATTTTCAGTTTGAAAGAAAGCTTCTAGAACTTCTCAGCAATTAAATTGATGTCCACATACACGCCCATGGAGACACATGGGCTCCTGTACCATGGCAGCCCCTGACATGTCTAGGCTCCGTGGGACTCAGCACAGACCTCCCCCGTGTGGGCCTGGTTGGGTTTTTTTGGAGTGGGGGGAGCTCTGGTTGGATGCTGGGTAGTTGCTACATTTTCATCATGATAAACCATGCCAAGAAGTATCCTTGGACAGGTCTCCCCCGTGGATGTACATGGATATTTATGGAAGATGATAGGGTACAAGAGCAAGCTTTACTGAGTGCTACAGTGTAACAGGCTCACTGGAGGCTTTCTTGAATGAATCATTTAGTCCTTACAGACTCCTGGGGGGAGTTCACTAGGACTATCTCCATTTTACAGATGGGGAAGTGAGGCAAAGAGAAGTAACTTGCCCAAGGTCACACAGCTAGTAAGTAGAATTTGGGGGTCAGGGGTATGCTTATTTTTCAGAAAGCAATTTATATTTTAATCAAATATATGTACCTACTTTTAAAAAGGTAGCTGGTACCAACAGACTTAATAATGACAGGGAGCTGTTCCTCGCCCTGTTTTTCCCCGGGCCTTTTTGAGCAGAGAGGGATGTGTCAGGCTTGTATTCTGGAAAGACCAAGTGGGTGTGTGTGTGTTGGGGTGCTGGGCTAAGGGACCTGGAGGCTGGTGTCTGAGGGAGGGGCTGTGTTGGGAGCAGGGTGGAGGAGGCAGAGGAGGTTGGGGGTTTCCTGCTCCAGGGTGGCAAAGGCCAGATGAGATCTCTTGAGTTGCTGCCCCCCCCCCCCCATATGGAGCAGAGGAGACAGGGGGACGCAGGCCAGGCTTGTGGTCAGACCACTGTTGCTCCTTTGCTTCCTAGAGAATCTTGATGCTGGCCCAGAGCAGAGACTGAGCTGGACGACTGGAGCCTCGGTGAGTGGAGGCTGGGCCCCACCTGGGGAAGGCAGTGGGGGGCTACGGCCACACAGTGAGGCTAGAGCCTTCCACTGGCTGTGGGTGGTGACCTTGAGGCTCTGGTCTGGCTGGGCCCAGTGTGCACAAACCCAAGTGCCCTGGGACGCCTGGGTGGCTCAGTTGATTAAGCCTCCGACTTGATTTCGGCTCAGGTCATGATCTCAGGGTCGTGAGATTGAGCCCTATGTCAGGCTCTGTGCTTAGTGCAGAGTCAGCTTGAGATTCTCCCTCTCTCTCTGCCCACCCCCCCAAGTGTGTGTGTGCTCTCTTGCTCTCTCAAATAAATAAATCTAAAAAAAAAAAAAATATGTCCTGCCCACGGGGGCCACTCCCAGCCAGTGCCCCCACCCCCTGCCCCCAGTTCTCTGAGACCAAGCTTTCCTTGGGAGGGTGGGCTCTACAGTGAGACTGGCAGGAGAGCTGGATTCTGGAACAAGGACTGGGAATTTGGGCTTGGGGGAGGAGTGCCTGTCCAGACATTTTCTGGGCCAGCAACAGGCCGGAGTTTGTGCAACTTTTTGGAAGTGCACCTCCGGCCTTCAGCCAGGAAGAAGGCCGTCTGATGCCCTTAAGGAAATCCCCGCCAGCCCCGGTGAGCCAGGGGTCCTGGGGCTGCCTTCAAAACAGGAAGCGCCCGTTCCAGGAACCCTAGGAACGCTAGCGGCAGGAAGCTTTGCTGGCTGTGCCTGGCGCCTCCCGCACAGTGGCTTGAGCTCCCTGGTCAGGTGGGTCACCCTTTGCTCCGGGACCTGCCCAGGCAGGTCACCTGAGGCTTTGTTTATCCAGGAAGTGGGGTGGGGGAGCTGCTGCCTCTGGAGTGTGACCCAAGTCTCTCCTGCCAGCCTGGATGACTTGGGCTCAGCCTGGGTGGGGGGTGAGTTTGGACACTGGGCTTTAAGTCTCACTCTGCCCACCACCCAGAGGGGTCCTGGGGCAGGAGTGTGGGTGGTGAACAGCACAGTATCTGGACCAGCTTTAATGCCCGTGGCAGGATCTGGTCCAGCTCTCCCTGATGACATACCCAGAAGTTTGAGCAGTTACGGTGTAAGACCTGGGGGGCTCTGGGGCAGAGGACGAGGCTGAGGGAGGGTCCAGGACAAGCTTTTTCAGAACAGGAGTGCCCCAGGAGTTCCCCCACTTGGTCAGCTATGTCTTTGGGTCCTGGCCCCGCTTACAGACCAGCAGAGGAGCCCTGGGCTCCTTGGGTCCACGTGGGGCGATCCACCCGACCACCGACCGCTGCCCAGGCCGCTGCCGACCACTGCTGACTGCTGCCGGGGTGGCCTGGACTCCGGCCCCGCCCCCGCGCCCCGTCCCCGCCCGCCTGCACTCCCTCCCTGGGCCCCGGGAACATTCCATTCATTCCGAGCTCCAGCAGGCCGGTGGGAGCCGACAGGGGCCGGGGTCGCGGCGGCGACGCGGGGACCCGGGTGAGCGCGGCCGGGTGGGGGAGGGCCAGCCTGGGCAGGAGGCCGAGGGGCCGGGAGGCCCACGTCCCCACCCCCTTCACCCTAGGCGGCGACGCAGAGTGGACTTTGGGCCCTGACACTGCGCTAAGGGTGGGGGGAGGGCGAGGGGGCGGGTCTTTGGGCGCTTTCCTTCCCCGGGAGGGACGGGGGAGGGACTGTACCCGCGGGCACCCAAGCGGCCAGGGCGGCCAGGGCCTGGTGCGCCTGGTTCTGCGCAGTCTCAGAGTCAGGGACAGCCTGGCTCCACGCCTGGGGATCTCCCAGACTGTGCTCGCCTCTCCCCCAGAGAGGGGTCTGCAGAGGTAGGGACCCCTACCGTTCAGTGGGATGCCCTGAAGGGCTTGTGAAATCTTCCTATCTCTGACTAAAGCCATGACCATCTCCCCTATCAGGGGTCACCGTGGCTCTCCTCCTACCACCCTGCCTTGGGCCACCTTCACTTCACCCTGGTACTGCCCAGCCTTCTGCCCCAGGCAGCCAGGGTCTCCTTACCAGGTCCCTGCTGTCTCCCCTGCTGGACATGCTCCAGGTAACCTGTGGGTAGCCCCTTTTCCAGTGGTTGGCGAGGAGGGCATGTGAGGTCACCAGGGGCCAGGCAAGAACTCTGCACTCCAGTACAAGGTGGGGGTTCCCTGCAGGGGCAGCAGGGGCCCTGCAGTGATTCTGAGGTAGAGAGGGCTTTGTCAGTTGGTTGCTTCTTGGTTATACTTCCTCGAGAGGTTTGAGGAAGGTTGTGGATACTCGGAACAGAGGGATGCGGGGGGATGGCGAACAGCCACAGCCTGGGGCCCGAGCAAAGAAGGAAGCCGGCTTGATGGAAGAATCACAGGTTCCATGAGAAAAAGCCAATTCATTCCAGTAAACACAGCTTTGCCCAAAGCCGGTGCTCCAAAGAAATGTCTCCTCAGATGCTTTTCTGCCTTCCTGGAAGAGATGGACAGGACACGGGGCAAGTCAGGATGTGGACAGGGTAGTAGAAAAGAAATTGTTTCTCGGGGGAATAAGAGCCTATCCAGGGAGGTGGTGTTTAAGGAGGCCACAAAGGATGAACCAGCTCCTCTCCAAGTGCAGTGTGGGCTGCACTAGGGAGTCTGGGACGCCAGGGCCTGGGCCCTTCATTCCCTTCTGCCATCCGGGTCTGGCCCCACTCAGGCATAGGGTAATGCAGGTCTGCCCTAAATGTCATGCCAGACGCAGGCAGATTACAGTGGATGCAAGGGTGAGCGCTCATGCACGCATCTGGAGAGGGCACTTTGTGGGGTGCCAGCAGAGGATTGTACAGGGGGTTCTGACCAAGACAGAGCAGGTCACCCAAGGTGGGAGGTTTGGGACAGCCCCAAGATGGAAGAGGCCTAGAGGCAGAATGGCCCTGCCTGAGTTTCCCCGAGATCCCTGTGTCCCTGAGTTGGGGAGGGAGAACCACATACGCTCTGGTCCTCTCATCTGGGGACACTTTGTCTCACCCTGGCTTTAGCAGCTCATCCCTTGTACAGATGGACACATGCGTGGGCCTGCATATGTGCAGGAACGTGCCCAGACAGACACCTGCACAGCGGCTCGGCCCGCCCCAGCCCTGCAGGCAGCACACTCACTGTAGACTCCAGGCTCTCCCCCTCTTGGAGAGCTGGTGGTGGATTCTGGAAATTCCTCCCAGGGTCCTGCTTCCTGTGTGCCTACACCTGAGTGTCCGCTGTGGGGAGCGCATAGGCAGGGTGGACGGACTGTTGTGGGTTCCTCTGCTGGTTCACCAGGGGGAGGGAGCCTGGAGGCTAGGGGAGGTAGGTGGGGAGGCAGGGCTGAGCTGAGGTCCGAGTGGCTCTGGTGGGCAAATATAAATAAATGTGTGCTGGGGGCATGTGGCAGAAGAGTGTGCAACTCTTGATCTCGGGGTTGAGTTAAGCCCCATGTTGGATGTAGAGATTACTTTAAAAAAAAAAAAAGTGTGTGCACCTTCCCTAATCCACACCGTTGGTTCCTCCTTTCCATTGGTTTTCTCTGTGTCTCTTGGGAGAATGCACCATGTGCAGAGAGTCAGGTGTGCAACAGGTGTGCGGTTTGCATGTCCAGGGCCTGTCCCCTGTCAGCCTGGGCTTGTGCTCTGTGGCTTATGGAGCCCTGCAGTCACAAGATGTGGGGAGGACACCTGCGTGAGTACCTGGGAGACTGTGTAGAGGAGGCGCTCCACTGCCTTGGAGGTGGGCCTGCAGGTGCTTTGACCCTGGTCAGTAGGTTGGGTTATAGGTTGAGCTTCTTGAGAAGGGCTGGGAGTCAGTCTCCTTGGAGAGGAGGACGACAGGGGGGCGGGCACTCCAGGTGTATCCTGCACGGCCCTGACCCTCGCTGGCCTGTGTTCTCGTTTTTTGGGCAGGGTCTGGAGAGGCCCTGGAGGGGGTGCTTCCTCTGCATGGGGGGCTCCTCCAAGCGGGGACTCCCCTGACCCTTCTTTCTTCCCACAGGGTGCCGGGGGCGATGGCTCTGCAGCTCTGGGCCCTGACCCTCCTGGGCCTGGCGGGCGCAGGTGCAGGCCTGCGGCCCCGAAAGCTGGACATCTTCCGCAGCGACACCGAGCTGAACCACCTGGTTGTGGACGAGGCATCGGGCGTGGTGTACGTGGGGGCCGTGAATGTGCTCTACCAGCTGACTCCTGACCTGCAGCTGGGGCAGCAGGCGGTCACGGGCCCGGCCCGGGACAATAAGAAGTGCACGCCGCCCATTGAACAGAGCCAGTGCCACGAAGCTGTGCTCACCGACAACACCAACCAGCTCCTGCTGCTCGACCCGCCCGGGAAGCGCCTCGTCGAGTGCGGCAGCCTCTTCAAGGGCATCTGTGCCCTGCGTGCTCTGAGCAACATCTCCACCCGCCTCTTCTATGAGGACGGTAGCGGCGAGAAGTCCTTTGTGGCCAGCAATGATGAGAGTGTGACCACGGTGGGGCTGGTGAGCGCCACGAGCCCTGGTGGTGAAAGGGTTCTGTTCGTGGGCAAAGGCAATGGGCCCCATGACAATGGCATCATCGTGAGCACCCGCCTGCTGGACCGGGCCGAGGGCAGGGAGGCCTTCGAGGCCTACACGGACCACGCCACCTACAAGGCCGGATACCTGTCCACCAACACGCAGCAGTTCGTGGCTGCCTTTGAGGATGGCCTCTACGTTTTCTTCGTCTTCAACCAGCAGGACAAGCACCCGCCCCGTAACCGCACGCTCCTGGCTCGCATGTGCAAGCAAGACCCCTTCTATTACTCCTACCTGGAGATGGACCTGGAGTGCCTTGACCCCAGTGACCCCCAGGCCCCTGCCTTTGGCACCTGCTTGGCGGCCTCTCTGGCTGTGCTCAGTACCAGCAGGGTGCTGTACGCCGTCTTCAGCAGGGATGGCCGGAGCGGTGGGGGGCCCCGTGCGGGCCTCTGCCTGTTCCCGCTGGACGAGGTCCATGCCAAGATGGAGGCCAGCCGCAACGCCTGCTACGCTGGCACCCGGGAGGCGGGCCGCGACACCTTCTACAAGCCCTTCCACGGCGAGATCCAGTGTGGCGGCCACGGGCTGGTATGTGGCCTCCGCACCTGCTCCCACAGGCCGGCCCGGCCTGCGTCTGTGTGGGTCTGCGTGTTGCTGCTGCTGCCGGGCGTGTCCCTGACCCCCCAGCGTGTGGGGCCCAGGGGGGCGGTGTGGGGGGGGGGGGGCCCCGGGTGGGGTCCGCCCCGCGGGCACTGCTTCTTCCAGGGGTCTGATCAGTGCCAGGCCCGTGCTGGGCATCGGCCGTGCAGTGCCTGCTTGGGGGGGTCCCTGATTCCACAGACCCTTGGTCCTGGGGACGTGTGTGGGGACCACAGGCGCCGGGATCCCTCGTGGGGAGGGCGTCCGGAGCAAGGGGATGTGTACCCAGGGCTGACGACACCATGGTCCGCAGGGCGCCAGTGAGAGCTTCCCGTGTGGCTCTGAGCACCTGCCTTACCCGCTGGGCAGCAGAGATGGACTGGCAGCCACGGCCGTGCTGCGGCGTGGCGGCCTGAACCTGACAGCCGTGGTGGTGACCGCGGAGAATGGCCACACTGTTGCCTTCCTGGGCACCTCCGATGGCCGGGTCCTCAAGGTGAGGCCTGGGGCTGGGGCAGGGCGGCTCCCGGGGGGCCATCTGCGCAAGACCCCCGTCTCACGCACCTGCCCTCACACCTGCAGGTGTACCTTGCCCCGGATGGCAGCTCCGCGGAGTATGGCTCCATCCTCGTGGAGATCAACAAGAGAATCAAGCGGGACCTGGTGCTGTCCCCGGATCTGGCCAGTCTTTACGCCATGACCCAGGACAAGGTGGGCCTGTGGATCCCCTGGAGAAGGGGCCTTGGTGGTCCAGGCCACTGTGAGAGGCCTAGAAGGGGGTGGGGGAGGATGGGAAGACTTCCCGGCGGCATCTTGACCCTGTGTCTCTCTAGTGCCTTCTTTGTGTCTGAAACTCGGTTTTGTCTGTGGCCCTGCCCCAGTTCCATTTGACAGGGGCCCCCCAGTTTATTGGGGGGCTGGTATAAGAGCCCTTCAAGGTGGTCTTGGGAGTATCCAGGTCGGCCAGGTGCCTCTTTCGGAGAGTGGGGTTAAAGGGCCTGAGCTGGCGCGGGGAGGCACCACAGCCGGGACCCCCATGGTTTCTGGGACCCCACATTATCCAGGCCAACCATAGCCACAGGGTAGGCCCATTCCGAGCCTGGAGGGCACCTGCTGCTGGACCCTCACCAGCAGGCCTTGCGTGGGTGTCAGGCTTTTAAGGCTCAGAGAGAAAGGTGGGATCAAGCCCATGACCCCAGGAATACCGGGGCCAGACAGGCAGGTCCTCGTGGCTGCCATCGTCCCACTCACTGTCCTGTTGCAGGTCCTCGTGGCTGCCGTCGTC